>NW_023493880.1:0-99994 GCF_013265735.2 Oncorhynchus mykiss | reverse complement strand
CCAGTTCACTTGCCCTAGGGCTGCGTTCCAGTACACTTGTCCTAGGGCTGCATTCCAGTTCACTTGTCCTAGTGCTGCATTCCAGTTCGCTTGTCCTACGGCATCATTCCACTACACTTTTCCTTTGGCTGCATTCCAGGTCACTTGTCCTAGGGCTTTTTTCCAGTTCACTTGTCCTAGGGCTGCTTTCCAGTTTGCTTGTCCTAGGGCTGCAATCCAGTTCACTTGTCCTAGGGCTGCATTCCTGTTCACTTGTCCTAGTGCTCCATTCCAGTTCACTTGTTCTAGGGCTGCATTCCAGTTCACATGTTCTAGGGCTGCTTTCCAGTTCGCTTGTTCTATGGCTGCATTCCAGTTCAATTGTCCTAGGGCTGCATTCCAGGTCACTTGTCCCAGGGCTGCATTCGAGTATACTTGTCCTAAGGCTGCATTTCAGGTCACTTGTCCTACAGCTGCATTCCAGTTCACTTGTCCTAGGGCTCCATTCCAGTTCACGTGTCCTAGGGCTGCATTCCATTTCACTTGTCCTAGGGCTGCATTTCAGGTCACTTGTCCTAGGGCTGCATTCCAGTTCACTTGTCCTAGGGCTGCATTCCACTACACTTTTCCTAGGGCTTCATTCCAGGTCACTTGTCCTAGGGCTTTATTCCAGTTCCCTTGCCATAGGGCTGCATTCCATTTCACTTGTCCTAGGGCTGCATTTCAGGTCACTTGTCCTAGGGCTGCATTCCAGTTCACTTGTCCTAGGGCTGCATTCCAATACACTTTTCCTAGGGCTTCATACTTGGTCACTTGTCCTAGGGCTTTATTCCAGTTCACTTGCCCTAGGGCTGCATTTCAGGACACTTGTCCTAGGGCTGCATTCCAGTTCACTTGTCCTAGGGCTGCATTCCACTACACTTTTCCTAGTGCTTCATTCCAGGCCAGTTGTCCTAGGGCTTTATTCCAGTTCACTTGCAATAGGGCTGCATTCCAGGTCACTTGTCCTAGGTCTGCATTCCAGGTCACTTGTCCTAGGGCTGCACTCCAGTTTACTTGTCCTGGGGCTTTTTTCCAGGTCACTTGTCCTACGGCTGCATTCCAGTTCACTTGTGCTAGGGCTGCATTCCATTTCACTTGTCCTAGGGCTGCATTCCAGGTCACTTGTCCTAGGGCTGCATTCCAGTTCACTTGTCCTAGGGCTGCAATCCAGTTCACTTGTCCTAGGGCTGCATTCCAGTCCTCTTGTTCTAGGGCTGCATTCCAGTTCACATGTTCTAGGGCTCCATTTCAGTTCGCTTGTTCTACGGCTGCATTCCAGTAGACTTTCCTAGGGCTGCATTCCAGTAGTCTTGTGCTAGGGCTGCATTCCAGTTCACTTGTCCTAGTGCTGCATTCCAGTACACTTGTCCTAGGGCAGCATTCCAGGTCTCTTGTCCTAGGGCTTTATTCCAGTTCACTTGCCCTAGGGCTGCGTTCCAGTACACTTGTCCTAGGGCTGCATTCCATTTCACTTGTCCTAGTGCTGCATTCCAGTTCGCTTGTCCTACGGCTGCATTCCAGTATACTTGTCCTAGGGCTGCATTCCAGGTCACTTGTCCTAAGGCATCATTCCACTACACTTTTCCTATGGCTGCATTCCAGGTCACTTGTCCTAGGGCTTTTTTCCAGTTCACTTGTCCTAGGGCTGCTTTCCAGTTTGCTTGTCCTAGGGCTGCAATCCAGTTTACTTGTCCTAGGGCTGCATTCCTGTTCACTTGTCCTAGTGCTCCATTCCAGTTCACTTGTTCTAGGGCTGCATTCCAGTTCACATGTTCTAGGGCTGCATTTCAGTTCGCTTGTTCTACGGCTGCATTCCAGTAGACTTTCCTAGGGCTGCATTCCAGTAGTCTTGTGCTAGGGCTGCATTCCAGTTCACTTGTCCTAGTGCTGCATTCCAGTACACTTGTCCTAGGGCAGCATTCCAGTTCTCTTGTCCTAGGGCTTTATTCCAGTTCACTTGCCCTAGGGCTGCGTTCCAGTACACTTGTCCTAGGGCTGCATTCCAGTTCACTTGTCCTAGTGCTGCATTCCAGTTCGCTTGTCCTACGGCATCATTCCACTACACTTTTCCTTTGGCTGCATTCCAGGTCACTTGTCCTAGGGCTTTTTTCCAGTTCACTTGTCCTAGGGCTGCTTTCCAGTTTGCTTGTCCTAGGGCTGCAATCCAGTTCACTTGTCCTAGGGCTGCATTCCTGTTCACTTGTCCTAGTGCTCCATTCCAGTTCACTTGTTCTAGGGCTGCATTCCAGTTCACATGTTCTAGGGCTGCTTTCCAGTTCGCTTGTTCTATGGCTGCATTCCAGTTCAATTGTCCTAGGGCTGCATTCCAGGTCACTTGTCCCAGGGCTGCATTCGAGTATACTTGTCCTAAGGCTGCATTTCAGGTCACTTGTCCTACGGCTGCATTCCAGTTCACTTGTCCTAGGGCTCCATTCCAGTTCACGTGTCCTAGGGCTGCATTCCATTTCACTTGTCCTAGGGCTGCATTTCAGGTCACTTGTCCTAGGGCTGCATTCCAGTTCACTTGTCCTAGGGCTGCATTCCACTACACTTTTCCTAGGGCTTCATTCCAGGTCACTTGTCCTAGGGCTTTATTCCAGTTCCCTTGCCATAGGGCTGCATTCCAGGTCACTTGTCCTAGGTCTGCATTCCAGGTCACTTGTCCTAGGGCTGCAATCCAGTTTACTTGTCCTAGGGCTGCATTACAGGTCACTTGTCCTACGGCTGCATTCCAGTTCACTTGTGCTAAGGCTGCATTCCATTTCACTTGTACTAGGGCTGCATTCCAGTTTACTTGTCCTAGTGCTGCATTCCAGTATAATTGTCCTTGGTCTGCAATTCATTTCACTGGTCCTTGGGCTGCAATCCATTTCACTTGTCCTTGGGCTGCAATCCAGTTAACTTGTCCTAGGGCTGCATTCCAGGTCACTTGTCCCAGGGCTGCATTCCAGTATACTTGTCCTAAGGCTGCATTCCAGTTCGCTTGTCCTAGGGCTGCATTCAAGTTCACTTGTACTAGGGCTGCATTCCAGTTCACGTGTCCTAGGACTGCATTCCAGTTCACTTGTGCTAGGGCTGCATTCCATTTCACTTGTCCTAGGGCTGCATTTCAGGTCACTTGTCCTAGGGCTGCATTCCAGTTCACTTGTCCTAGGGCTGCATTCCAATACACTTTTCCTAGGGCTTCATTCCAGGTCACTTGTCCTAGGGCTTTATTCCAGTTCACTTGCCCTAGGGCTGCATTCCAGGTCACTTGTCCTAGGGCTCCATTCCAGTTCTCTTGTTCTAGGGCTGCATTCCAGTTCACATGTTCTAGGGCTGCATTCCAGTTCGCTTGTTCTACGGCTGCATTCCAGTAGACTTTCCTAGGACTGCATTCCAGTAGTCTTGTGCTAGGGCTGCATTCCAGGTTACTTGTCCTACAGCTGCATTCCAGTACACTTGTCCTAGTGCAGCATTCCAGATAACTTGTCCTACGGCTGCATTCAAAGCCACTTGTACTAGGGCTGCATTCCATTTCACTTGTCCTAGGGCTGCATTCCAGTTCACTTGTCCTAGGGCTGCATTCCAGTTAAATTGTCCTAGGGCTGCATTCCAGTACACTTGTCCTAGTGCAGCATTCCAGATAACTTGTCCTACGGCTGCATTCAAAGCCACTTGTACTAGGGCTGCATTCCATTTCACTTGTCCTAGGGCTGCATTCCAGTTCACTTGTCCTAGGGCTGCATTCCAGTTCACTTGTCCTAGGGCTGCATTCCAGTTCACTTGTCCTAGGGCTGCATTCCAGTTCACTTTTCCTACGGCTGCATTCCACTACACTTTTCCTATGGCTGCATTCCAGGTCACTTGTCCTCGGGCTTTTTTCCAGTACACTTGTCCTACGGCTGCATTCCAGTTTGCTTGTCCTAGGGCTCCATTCCAGTTCACTTGTACTAGGGCTGCATTCCAGTTCACTTGTCCTAGGGCTGCATTCCAATTCACTTGTGCTAGGGCTGCATTCCATTTCACTTGTCCTAGGGCTGCATTTCAGGTCACTTGTCCTAGGGCTGCATTCCAGTTCACTTGTCCTAGGGCTGCATTCCACTACACTTTTCCTAGTGCTTCATTCCAGGCCAGTTGTCCTAGGGCTTTATTCCAGTTCACTTGCAATAGGGCTGCATTCCAGGTCACTTGTCCTAGGTCTGCATTCCAGGTCACTTGTCCTAGGGCTGCACTCCAGTTTACTTGTCCTGGGGCTGCATTCCAGGTCACTTGTCCTACGGCTGCATTCCAGTTCACTTGTGCTAGGGCTGCATTCCATTTCACTTGTCCTAGGGCTGCATTCCAGTTCACTTGTCCTAGGGCTGCATTCCAGTTCACTTGTCCTAGGGCTGCAATCCAGTTCACTTGTCCTAGGGCTGCATTCCAGTTCACTTGTCCTAGGGCTGCATTCCAGTTCACTTGTCCTAGGGCTCCATTCCAGTTCTCTTGTTCTAGGGCTGCATTCCAGTTCACATGTTCTAGGGCTCCATTTCAGTTCGCTTGTTCTACGGCTGCATTCCAGTAGACTTTCCTAGGGCTGCATTCCAGTAGTCTTGTGCTAGGGCTGCATTCCAGTTCACTTGTCCTAGTGCTGCATTCCAGTACACTTGTCCTAGGGCCACATTCCAGGTCTCTTGTCCTAGGGCTTTATTCCAGTTCACTTGCCCTAGGGCTGCGTTCCAGTACACTTGTCCTAGGGCTGCATTCCAGTTCACTTGTCCTAGTGCTGCATTCCAGTTCGCTTGTCCTACGGCTGCATTCCAGTATACTTGTCCTAGGGCTGCATTCCAGGTCACTTGTCCTAAGGCATCATTCCACTACACTTTTCCTATGGCTGCATTCCAGGTCACTTGTCCTAGGGCTTTTTTCCAGTTCACTTGTACTAGGGCTGCTTTCCAGTTTGCTTGTCCTAGGGCTGCAATCCAGTTCACTTGTCCTAGGGCTGCATTCCTGTTCACTTGTCCTAGTGCTCCATTCCAGTTCACTTGTTCTAGGGCTGCATTCCAGTTCACATGTTCTAGGGCTGCATTTCAGTTCGCTTGTTCTACGGCTGCATTCCAGTAGACTTTCCTACGGCTGCATTCCAGTATACTTGTCCTAGGGCTGCATTCCAGGTCACTTGTCCTAAGGCATCATTTCACTACACTTTTCCTATGGCTCTATTCCAGGTCACTTGTCCTAGGGCTTTTTTCCAGTTCACTTGTCCTAGGGCTGCTTTCCAGTTTGCTTGTCCTAGGGCTGCAATCCAGTTCACTTGTCCTAGGGCTGCATTCCTGTTCACTTGTCCTAGTGCTCCATTCCAGTTCACTTGTTCTAGGGCTGCATTCCAGTTCACATGTTCTAGGGCTGCATTTCAGTTTGCTTGTTCTACGGCTGCATTCCAGTTGACTTTCCTAGGGCTGCATTCCAGTAGTCTTGTGCTAGGGCTGCATTCCAGTTCACTTGTCCTAGTGCTGCATTCCAGTACACTTGTCCTAGGGCAGCATTCCAGTTCTCTTGTCCTAGGGCTTTATTCCAGTTCACTTGCCCTAGGGCTGCGTTCCAGTACACTTGTCCTAGGGCTGCATTCCAGGTCACTTGTCCTAGTGCTGCATTCCAGTTCGCTTGTCCTACGGCATCATTCCACTACACTTTTCCTATGGCTGCATTCCAGGTCACTTGTCCTAGGGCTTTTTTCCAGTTCACTTGTCCTAGGGCTGCTTTCCAGTTTGCTTGTCCTAGGGCTGCAATCCAGTTCACTTGTTCTAGGGCTGCATTCCAGTTCACATGTTCTAGGGCTGCTTTCCAGTTCGCTTGTTCTATGGCTGCATTCCAGTTCAATTGTCCTAGGGCTGCATTCCAGGTCACTTGTCCCAGGGCTGCATTCGAGTATACTTGTCCTAAGGCTGCATTTCAGGTCACTTGTCCTACGGCTGCATTCCAGTTCACTTGTCCTAGGGCTCCATTCCAGTTCACGTGTCCTAGGGCTGCATTCCATTTCACTTGTCCTAGGGATGCATTTCAGGGCACTTGGCCTAGGGCTGCATTCCAGTTCACTTGTCCTAGGGCTGCATTCCACTACACTTTTCCTAGGGCTTCATTCCAGGTCACTTGTCCTAGGGCTTTATTCCAGTTCCCTTGCCATAGGGCTGCATTCCAGGTCACTTGTCCTAGGTCTGCATTCCAGGCCACTTGTCCTAGGGCTGCAATCCAGTTTACTTGTCCTAGGGCTGCATTACAGGTCACTTGTCCTACGGCTGCATTCCAGTTCACTTGTGCTAGGGCTGCATTCCATTTCACTTGTACTAGGGCTGCATTCCAGTTTACTTGTCCTAGTGCTGCATTCCAGTATAATTGTCCTTGGTCTGCAATTCATTTCACTGGTCCTTGGGCTGCAATCCATTTCACTTGTCCTTGGGCTGCAATCCAGTTCACTTGTCCTAGGGCTGCATTCCAGGTCACTTGTCCCAGGGCTGCATTCCAGTATACTTGTCCTAAGGCTGCATTCCAGGACACTTGTCCTACGGCTGCATTCCAGTTCGCTTGTCCTAGGGCTGCATTCCAGTTCACTTGTACTAGGGCTGCATTCCAGTTCACGTGTCCTAGGACTGCATTCCAGTTCACTTGTGCTAGGGCTGCATTCCATTTCACTTGTCCTAGGGCTGCATTTCAGGTCACTTGTCCTAGGGCTGCATTCCAGTTCACTTGTTCTAGGGCTGCATTCCAATACACTTTTCCTAGGGCTTCATTCCAGGTCACTTGTCCTAGGGCTTTATTCCAGTTCACTTGCCCTAGGGCTGCATTCCAGGTCACTTGTCCTGGGGCTCCATTCCAGTTCTCTTGTTCTAGGGCTGCATTCCAGTTCACATGTTCTAGGGCTGCATTCCAGTTCGCTTGTTCTACGGCTGCATTCCAGTAGACTTTCCTAGGACTGCATTCCAGTAGTCTTGTGCTAGGGCTGCATTCCAGTTCACATGTCCTAGTGCTGCATTCCAGGTCACTTGTCCTAGTGCAGCATTCCAGGTCTCTTGTCCTAGGGCTTTATTCCAGTTCACTTGCCCTAGGGCTGCGTTCCAGTTTACTTGTCCTAGGGCTGCATTCCAGTTCACTTGTCCGAGGGCTGCATTCCAGTTCACTTGTCCTACGGCTGCATTCCAGTATACTTGTCCTAGGGCTGCATTCCAGGTCACTTGTCCTACGGCATCATTCCACTACACTTTTCCTATTGCTGCATTCCAGGTCACTTGTCCTAGGACTTTTTTCCAGTTCACTTGTCCTAGGTTTGCATTCCAGTTCACTTGTCCTAGGGCTGCAATCCAAATCACTTGTCCTAGGGCTCCATTCCAGTTCACTTGTTCTAGGGCTGCATTCCAGTTCACATGTTCTAGGGCTGCTTTCCAGTTCGCTTGTTCTACGGCTGCATTCCAGTTACCTTGTCCTAGGGCTGCATTCCAGGTTACTTGTCCTACAGCTGCATTCCAGGTCACTTGTCCTACGGCATCATTCCACTACACTTTTCCTATTGCTGCATTCCAGGTTACTTGTCCTAGGGCTGCATTCCAGTTCACTTGTACTAGGGCTGCATTCCAGTTCACGTGTCCTAGGACTGCATTCCAGTTCACTTGTGCTAGGGCTGCATTCCATTGCACTTGTCCTAGGGCTGCAATCCAGTTCACTTGTCCTAGGGCTGCATTCCAGGTCACTTGTCCCAGGGCTGCATTCCAGTATACTTGTCCTAAGGCTGCATTCCAGGACACTTGTCCCACGGCTGCATTCCAGTTCGCTTGTCCTAGGGCTGCATTCCAGTTCACTTGTACTAGGGCTGCATTCCAGGTCACTTGTCCCAGGGCTGCATTCCAGTATACTTGTCCTAAGGCTGCATTCCAGGACACTTGTCCTACGGCTGCATTCCAGTTCGCTTGTCCTAGGGCTGCATTCCAGTTCACTTGTACTAGGGCTGCATTCCAGTTCACGTGTCCTAGGACTGCATTCCAGTTCACTTGTGCTAGGGCTGCATTCCATTTCACTTGTCCTAGGGCTGCATTTCAGGTCACTTGTCCTAGGGCTGCATTCCAGTTCACTTGTTCTAGGGCTGCATTCCAATACACTTTTCCTAGAGCTTCATTCCAGGTCACTTGTCCTAGGGCTTTATTCCAGTTCACTTGCCCTAGGGCTGCATTCCAGGTCACTTGTCCTGGGGCTCCATTCCAGTTCTCTTGTTCTAGGGCTGCATTCCAGTTCACATGTTCTAGGGCTGCATTCCAGTTCGCTTGTTCTACGGCTGCATTCCAGTAGACTTTCCTAGGACTGCATTCCAGTAGTCTTGTGCTAGGGCTGCATTCCAGTTCACATGTCCTAGTGCTGCATTCCAGGTCACTTGTCCTAGTGCAGCATTCCAGGTCTCTTGTCCTAGGGCTTTATTCCAGTTCACTTGCCCTAGGGCTGCGTTCCAGTTTACTTGTCCTAGGGCTGCATTCCAGTTCACTTGTCCGAGGGCTGCATTCCAGTTCACTTGTCCTACGGCTGCATTCCAGTATACTTGTCCTAGGGCTGCATTCCAGGTCACTTGTCCTACGGCATCATTCCACTACACTTTTCCTATTGCTGCATTCCAGGTCACTTGTCCTAGGACTTTTTTCCAGTTCACTTGTCCTAGGTTTGCATTCCAGTTCACTTGTCCTAGGGCTGCAATCCAAATCACTTGTCCTAGGGCTCCATTCCAGTTCACTTGTTCTAGGGCTGCATTCCAGTTCACATGTTCTAGGGCTGCTTTCCAGTTCGCTTGTTCTACGGCTGCATTCCAGTTACCTTGTCCTAGGGCTGCATTCCAGGTTACTTGTCCTACAGCTGCATTCCAGGTCACTTGTCCTACGGCATCATTCCACTACACTTTTCCTATTGCTGCATTCCAGGTTACTTGTCCTAGGGCTGCATTCCAGTTCACTTGTACTAGGGCTGCATTCCAGTTCACGTGTCTTAGGACTGCATTCCAGTTCACTTGTGCTAGGGCTGCATTCCATTTCACTTGTCCTAGGGCTGCATTCCAGGTCACTTGTCCCAGGGCTGCATTCCAGTATACTTGTCCTAAGGCTGCATTCCAGGACACTTGTCCTACGGCTGCATTCCAGTTCGCTTGTCCTAGGGCTGCATTCCAGTTCACTTGTACTAGGGCTGCATTCCAGTTCACGTGTCCTAGGACTGCATTCCAGTTCACTTGTGCTAGGGCTGCATTCCATTTCACTTGTCCTAGGGCTTCATTTCAGGTCACTTGTCCTAGGGCTGCATTCCAGTTCACTTGTCCTAGGGCTGCATTCCAATACACTTTTCCTAGGGCTTCATTCCAGGTTACTTGTCCTAGGGCTTTATTCCAGTTCACTTGCCCTAGGGCTGCATTCCAGGTCACTTGTCCTAGGGCTCCATTCCAGTTCTCTTGTTCTAGGGCTGCATTCCAGTTCACATGTTCTAGGGCTGCATTCCAGTTCGCTTGTTCTACGGCTGCATTCCAGTAGACTTTCCTAGGACTGCATTCCAGTAGTCTTGTGCTAGGGCTGCATTCCAGTTTCACATGTCCTAGTGCTGCATTCCAGGTCACTTGTCCTAGTGCAGCATTCCAGGTCTCTTGTCCTAGGGCTTTATTCCAGTTCACTTGCCCTAGGGCTGCGTTCCAGTTTACTTGTCCTAGGGCTGCATTCCAGTTCACTTGTCCGAGGGCTGCATTCCAGTTCACTTGTCCTACGGCTGCAATCCAGTATACTTGTCCTAGGGCTGCATTCCAGGTCACTTGTCCTACGGCATCATTCCACTACACTTTTCCTATTGCTGCATTCCAGGTCACTTGTCCTAGGACTTTTTTCCAGTTCACTTGTCCTAGGTTTGCATTCCAGTTCACTTGTCCTAGGGCTGCAATCCAGATCACTTGTCCTAGGGCTCCATTCCAGTTCACTTGTTCTAGGGCTGCATTCCAGTTCACATGTTCTAGGGCTGCTTTCCAGTTCGCTTGTTCTACGGCTGCATTCCAGTTACCTTGTCCTAGGGCTGCATTCCAGGCTCTTGTCCTAGGGCTGCAATCCAAGTCACTTGTCCTAGGTCTGCATTCCAGTATACTTGTCCTAGGGCTGCATTCCAGGTTACTTGTCCTACAGCTGCATTCCAGTACACTTGTCCTAGTGCAGCATTCCAGATAACTTGTCCTACGGCTGCATTCAAAGCCACTTGTACTAGGGCTGCATTCAATTTAACTTGTCCTAGGGCTGCATTCCAGTTCACTTGTCCTAGGGCTGCATTCCAGTTCACTTGTCCTAGGGCTGCATTCCAGTTCACTTGTCCTAGGGCTGCATTCCAGTTCACTTGTCCTACGGCTGCATTCCACAACACTTTTCCTAGTGCAGCATTCCAGTTCACTTGTCCTAGGTTTGCATTCCAGTTCACTTGTCCTAGGGCTGCAATCCAAATCACTTGTCCTAGGGCTCCATTCCAGTTCACTTGTTCTAGGGCTGCATTCCAGTTCACATGTTCTAGGGCTGCTTTCCAGTTCGCTTGTTCTACGGCTGCATTCCAGTTACCTTGTCCTAGGGCTGCATTCCAGGTTACTTGTCCTACAGCTGCATTCCAGGTCACTTGTCCTACGGCATCATTCCACTACACTTTTCCTATTGCTGCATTCCAGGTTACTTGTCCTAGGGCTGCATTCCAGTTCACTTGTACTAGGGCTGCATTCCAGTTCACGTGTCTTAGGACTGCATTCCAGTTCACTTGTGCTAGGGCTGCATTCCATTTCACTTGTCCTAGGGCTGCAATCCAGTTCACTTGTCCTAGGGCTGCATTCCAGGTCACTTGTCCCAGGGCTGCATTCCAGTATACTTGTCCTAAGGCTGCATTCCAGGACACTTGTCCTACGGCTGCATTCCAGTTCGCTTGTCCTAGGGCTGCATTCCAGTTCACTTGTACTAGGGCTGCATTCCAGTTCACGTGTCCTAGGACTGCATTCCAGTTCACTTGTGCTAGGGCTGCATTCCATTTCACTTGTCCTAGGGCTTCATTTCAGGTCACTTGTCCTAGGGCTGCATTCCAGTTCACTTGTCCTAGGGCTGCATTCCAATACACTTTTCCTAGGGCTTCATTCCAGGTTACTTGTCCTAGGGCTTTATTCCAGTTCACTTGCCCTAGGGCTGCATTCCAGGTCACTTGTCCTAGGGCTCCATTCCAGTTCTCTTGTTCTAGGGCTGCATTCCAGTTCACATGTTCTAGGGCTGCATTCCAGTTCGCTTGTTCTACGGCTGCATTCCAGTAGACTTTCCTAGGACTGCATTCCAGTAGTCTTGTGCTAGGGCTGCATTCCAGTTCACATGTCCTAGTGCTGCATTCCAGGTCACTTGTCCTAGTGCAGCATTCCAGGTCTCTTGTCCTAGGGCTTTATTCCAGTTCACTTGCCCTAGGGCTGCGTTCCAGTTTACTTGTCCTAGGGCTGCATTCCAGTTCACTTGTCCGAGGGCTGCATTCCAGTTCACTTGTCCTACGGCTGCATTCCAGTATACTTGTCCTAGGGCTGCATTCCAGGTCACTTGTCCTACGGCATCATTCCACTACACTTTTCCTATTGCTGCATTCCAGGTCACTTGTCCTAGGACTTTTTTCCAGTTCACTTGTCCTAGGTTTGCATTCCAGTTCACTTGTCCTAGGGCTGCAATCCAGATCACTTGTCCTAGGGCTCCATTCCAGTTCACTTGTTCTAGGGCTGCATTCCAGTTCACATGTTCTAGGGCTGCTTTCCAGTTCGCTTGTTCTACGGCTGCATTCCAGTTACCTTGTCCTAGGGCTGCATTCCAGGCTCTTGTCCTAGGGCTGCAATCCAAGTCACTTGTCCTAGGTCTGCATTCCAGTATACTTGTCCTAGGGCTGCATTCCAGGTTACTTGTCCTACAGCTGCATTCCAGTACACTTGTCCTAGTGCAGCATTCCAGATAACTTGTCCTACGGCTGCATTCAAAGCCACTTGTACTAGGGCTGCATTCAATTTAACTTGTCCTAGGGCTGCATTCCAGTTCACTTGTCCTAGGGCTGCATTCCAGTTCACTTGTCCTAGGGCTGCATTCCAGTTCACTTGTCCTAGGGCTGCATTCCAGTTCACTTGTCCTACGGCTGCATTCCACAACACTTTTCCTAGTGCAGCATTCCAGATAACTTGTCCTACGGCTGCATTCAAAGCCACTTGTACTAGGGCTGCATTCAATTTAACTTGTCCTAGGGCTGCATTCCAGTTCACTTGTCCTAGGGCTGCATTCCAGTTCACTTGTCCTAGGGCTGCATTCCAGTTCACGTGTCCTAGGACTGCATTCCAGTTCACTTGTGCTAGGGCTGCATTCCATTTCACTTGTCCTAGGGCTGCAATCCAGGTCACTTGTCCTAGGGCTGCATTCCAGGTCACTTGTCCCAGGGCTGCATTCCAGTATACTTGTCCTAAGGCTGCATTCCAGGACACTTGTCCTACGGCTGCATTCCAGTTCGCTTGTCCTAGGGCTGCATTCCAGTTCACTTGTACTAGGGCTGCATTCCAGTTCACGTGTCCTAGGACTGCATTCCAGTTCACTTGTGCTAGGGCTGCATTCCATTTCACTTGTCCTAGGGCTTCATTTCAGGTCACTTGTCCTAGGGCTGCATTCCAGTTCACTTGTCCTAGGGCTGCATTCCAATACACTTTTCCTAGGGCTTCATTACAGGTTACTTGTCCTAGGGCTTTATTCCAGTTCACTTGCCCTAGGGCTGCATTCCAGGTCACTTGTCCTAGGGCTCCATTCCAGTTCTCTTGTTCTAGGGCTGCATTCCAGTTCACATGTTCTAGGGCTGCATTCCAGTTCGCTTGTTCTACGGCTGCATTCCAGTAGACTTTCCTAGGACTCCATTCCAGTAGTCTTGTGCTAGGGCTGCATTCCAGTTCACATGTCCTAGTGCTGCATTCCAGGTCACTTGTCCTAGTGCAGCATTCCAGGTCTCTTGTCCTAGGGCTTTATTCCAGTTCACTTGCCCTAGGGCTGCGTTCCAGTTTACTTGTCCTAGGGCTGCATTCCAGTTCACTTGTATGAGGGCTGCATTCCAGTTCACTTGTCCTACGGCTGCATTCCAGTATACTTGTCCTAGGGCTGCATTCCAGGTCACTTGTCCTACGGCATCATTCCACTACACTTTTCCTATTGCTGCATTCCAGGTCACTTGTCCTAGGACTTTTTTCCAGTTCACTTGTCCTAGGTTTGCATTCCAGTTCACTTGTCCTAGGGCTGCAATCCAGATCACTTGTCCTAGGGCTCCATTCCAGTTCACTTGTTCTAGGGCTGCATTCCAGTTCACATGTTCTAGGGCTGCTTTCCAGTTCGCTTGTTCTACGGCTGCATTCCAGTTACCTTGTCCTAGGGCTGCATTCCAGGCTCTTGTCCTAGGGCTGCAATCCAAGTCACTTGTCCTAGGTCTGCATTCCAGTGTACTTGTCCTAGGGCTGCATTCCAGGTTACTTGTCCTACAGCTGCATTCCAGTACACTTGTCCTAGTGCAGCATTCCAGATAACTTGTCCTAGGGCTGCATTCCACAACACTTTTCCTATGGCTGCATTCAAAGCCACTTGTACTAGGGCTGCATTCAATTTAACTTGTCCTAGGGCTGCATTCCAGTTCACTTGTCCTAGGGCTGCATTCCAGTTCACTTGTCCTAGGGCTGCATTCCAGTTCACTTGTCCTAGGGCTGCATTCCAGTTCACTTGTCCTACGGCTGCATTCCACAACACTTTTCCTATGGCTGCATTCCAGTTCACTTGTCCTAGGGCTGCATTCCAGTTCACTTGTCCTAGGGCTGCATTCCAGTTCACTTGTCCTAGGGCTGCATTCCAGTTCACTTGTCCTACGGCTGCATTCCACAACACTTTTCCTAGTGCAGCATTCCAGATAACTTGTCCTACGGCTGCATTCAAAGCCACTTGTACTAGGGCTGCATTCAATTTAACTTGTCCTAGGGCTGCATTCCAGTTCACTTGTCCTAGGGCTGCATTCCAGTTCACTTGTCCTAGGGCTGCATTCCAGTTCACGTGTCCTAGGACTGCATTCCAGTTCACTTGTGCTAGGGCTGCATTCCATTTCACTTGTCCTAGGGCTGCAATCCAGGTCACTTGTCCTAGGGCTGCATTCCAGGTCACTTGTCCCAGGGCTGCATTCCAGTATACTTGTCCTAAGGCTGCATTCCAGGACACTTGTCCTACGGCTGCATTCCAGTTCGCTTGTCCTAGGGCTGCATTCCAGTTCACTTGTACTAGGGCTGCATTCCAGTTCACGTGTCCTAGGACTGCATTCCAGTTCACTTGTGCTAGGGCTGCATTCCATTTCACTTGTCCTAGGGCTTCATTTCAGGTCACTTGTCCTAGGGCTGCATTCCAGTTCACTTGTCCTAGGGCTGCATTCCAATACACTTTTCCTAGGGCTTCATTCCAGGTTACTTGTCCTAGGGCTTTATTCCAGTTCACTTGCCCTAGGGCTGCATTCCAGGTCACTTGTCCTAGGGCTCCATTCCAGTTCTCTTGTTCTAGGGCTGCATTCCAGTTCACATGTTCTAGGGCTGCATTCCAGTTCGCTTGTTCTACGGCTGCATTCCAGTAGACTTTCCTAGGACTGCATTCCAGTAGTCTTGTGCTAGGGCTGCATTCCAGTTCACATGTCCTAGTGCTGCATTCCAGGTCACTTGTCCTAGTGCAGCATTCCAGGTCTCTTGTCCTAGGGCTTTATTCCAGTTCACTTGCCCTAGGGCTGCGTTCCAGTTTACTTGTCCTAGGGCTGCATTCCAGTTCACTTGTCCGAGGGCTGCATTCCAGTTCACTTGTCCTACGGCTGCATTCCAGTATACTTGTCCTAGGGCTGCATTCCAGGTCACTTGTCCTACGGCATCATTCCACTACACTTTTCCTATTGCTGCATTCCAGGTCACTTGTCCTAGGACTTTTTTCCAGTTCACTTGTCCTAGGTTTGCATTCCAGTTCACTTGTCCTAGGGCTGCAATCCAGATCACTTGTCCTAGGGCTCCATTCCAGTTCACTTGTTCTAGGGCTGCATTCCAATTCACATGTTCTAGGGCTGCTTTCCAGTTCGCTTGTTCTACGGCTGCATTCCAGTTACCTTGTCCTAGGGCTGCATTCCAGGCTCTTGTCCTAGGGCTGCAATCCAAGTCACTTGTCCTAGGTCTGCATTCCAGTATACTTGTCCTAGGGCTGCATTCCAGGTTACTTGTCCTACAGCTGCATTCCAGTACACTTGTCCTAGTGCAGCATTCCAGATAACTTGTCCTAGGGCTGCATTCCACAACACTTTTCCTATGGCTGCATTCAAAGCCACTTGTACTAGGGCTGCATTCAATTTAACTTGTCCTAGGGCTGCATTCCAGTTCACTTGTCCTAGGGCTGCATTCCAGTTCACTTGTCCTAGGGCTGCATTCCAGTTCACTTGTCCTAGGGCTGCATTCCAGTTCACTTGTCCTACGGCTGCATTCCACAACACTTTTCCTATGGCTGCATTCCAGGTCACTTGTCCAAGGGCTTTTTTCCAGTTCACTTGTCCTACGGCTGCATTCCAGTTTGCTTGTCCTAGGGCTGCATTCCAGTTCACTTGTACTAGGGCTGCATTCCAGTTCACTTGTCCTAGGGCTGCATTCCAATTCACTTGTGCTAGGGCTGCATTCCATTTCACTTGTCCTAGGGCTGCATTTCAGGTCACTTGTCCTAGGGCTGCATTCCAGTTCACTTGTCCTAGGGCTGCATTCCACTACACTTTTCCTAGTGCTTCATTCCAGGCCAGTTGTCCTAGGGCTTTATTCCAGTTCACTTGCAATAGGGCTGCATTCCAGGTCACTTGTCCTAGGTCTGCATTCCAGGTCACTTGTCCTAGGGCTGCACTCCAGTTTACTTGTCCTGGGGTTGCATTCCAGGTCACTTGTCCTACGGCTGCATTCCAGTTCACTTTTGCTAGGGCTGCATTCCATTTCACTTGTCCTAGGGCTGCATTCCAGGTCACTTGTCCTAGTGCTGCATTCCAGTTCACTTGTCCTAGGGCTGCAATCCAGTTCACTTGTCCTAGGGCTTCATTCCAGTTCACTTGTCTTAGGGCTGCATTCCAGTTCACTTGTCCTAGGGCTCCATTCCAGTTCTCTTGTTCTAGGGCTGCATTCCAGTTCACATGTTCTAGGGCTGCATTTCAGTTCGCTTGTTCTACGGCTGCATTCCAGTAGACTTTCCTAGGGCTGCATTCCAGTAGTCTTGTGCTAGGGCTGCATTCCAGTTCACTTGTCCTAGGGCTGCGTTCCAGTACACTTGTCCTAGGGCTGCATTCCAGTTCACTTGTCCTAGTGCTGCATTCCAGTTCGCTTGTCCTACGGCTGCATTCCAGTATACTTGTCCTAGGGCTGCATTCCAGGTCACTTGTCCTAAGGCATCATTCCACTACACTTTTCCTATGGCTGCATTCCAGGTCACTTGTCCTAGGGCTTTTTTCCAGTTCACTTGTCCTAGGGCTGCTTTCCAGTTTGCTTGTCCTAGGGCTGCAATCCAGTTCACTTGTCCTAGGGCTGCATTCCTGTTCACTTGTCCTAGTGCTCCATTCCAGTTCACTTGTTCTAGGGCTGCATTCCAGTTCACGTGTTCTAGGGCTGCTTTCCAGTTCGCTTGTTCTACGGCTGCATTCCAGTTCAATTGTCCTAGGGCTGCATTCCAGGTCACTTTTCCCAGGGCTGCATTCGAGTATACTTGTCCTAAGGCTGCATTTCAGGTTACTTGTCCTACGACTGCATTCCAGTTCACTTGTCCTAGGGCTCCATTCCAGTTCACGTGTCCTAGGGCTGCATTCCATTTCACTTGTCCTAGGGCTGCATTTCAGGTCACTTGTCCTAGGGCTGCATTCCAGTTCACTTGTCCTAGGGCTGCATTCCACTACACTTTTCCTAGGGCTTCATTCCAGGTCACTTGTCCTAGGGCTTTATTCCAGTTCCCTTGCCATAGGGCTGCATTCCAGGTCACTTGTCCTAGGTCTGCATTCCAGGTCACTTGTCCTAGGGCTGCAATCCAGTTTACTTGTCCTAGTGCTGCATTCCAGATCACTTGTCCTACGGCTGCATTCCAGTTCACTTGTGCTAGGGCTGCATTCCATTTCACTTGTCCTAGGGCTGCATTCCAGGTCACTTGTCCTAGGTCTGCATTCCAGGTCACTTGTCCTAGGGCTGCAATCCAGTTTACTTGTCCTAGGGCTGCATTCCAGGTCACTTGTCCTACGGCTGCATTCCAGTTCACTTGTGCTAGGGCTGCATTCCATTTCACTTGTCCTAGGGCTGCATTCCAGGTCACTTGTCCTAGGGCTGCATTCCAGTTCACTTGTCCTAGGGCTGCATTCCAGTTTACTTGTCCTAGGGCTGCATTCCAGTTCACTTGTCCTAGGGCTCCATTCCAGTTCATATGTTCTAGGGCTGCATTTCAGTTCGCTTGTTCTACGGCTGCATTCCAGTAGACTTTCCAAGGGCTGCATTCCAGTAGTCTTGTGCTAGGGCTGCATTCCAGTGCACTTGTCCTAGTGCTGCATTCCAGTATACTTGTCCTAGGGCAGCATTCCAGGTCTCTTGTCCTAGGGCTTTATTCCAGTTCACTTGCCCTAGGGCTAGTTTCCAGTTCACTTGTCCTACGGCTGCATTCCAGTTCACTTGTCCTAGTGCTGCATTCCAGTTCACTTGTCCTACGGCAGCATTCCAGTATACTTGTCCTAGGGCTGCATTCCAGGTCACTTGTCCTAAGGCATCATTCCACTACACTTTTCCTATGGCTGCATTCCAGGTCACTTGTCCTAGGGCTTTTTTCCAGCTCACTTGTCCTAGGGCTGCAATCCAGTTCACTTGTCCTAGGGCTTCATTCCTGTTCACTTGTCCTAGTGCTCCATTCCAGTTCACTTGTTCTAGGGCTGCATTCCAGTTAACATGTTCTAGGGCTGCTTTCCAGTTCGCTTGTTCTACGGCTGCATTCCAGTTCACTTGTCCTAGGGCTGCATTCCAGGTCACTTGTCCGAGGGCTGCATTCGAGTATACTTGTCCTAAGGCTGCATTTCAGGTCACTTGTCCTACGGCTGCATTCCAGTTCACTTGTCCTAGGGCTCCATTCCAGTTCACGTGTCCAAGGGCTGCATTCCATATCACTTGTCCTAGGGCTGCATTTCAGGTCACTTGTCCTATGGCTGCATTCCAGTTCACTTGTCCTAGGGCTGCATTCCACTACACTTTTCCTAGGGCTTCATTCCAGGTCACTTGTCCTAGGGCTTTATTCCAGTTCCCTTGCCATAGGGCTGCATTCCAGGTCACTTGTCCTAGCTCTGCATTCCAGGTCACTTGTCCTAGGGCTGCAATCCAGTTCACTTGTGCTAGGGCTGCATTCCATTTCACTTGTCCTAGGGCTGCATTCCAGGTCACTTGTCCTAGGGCTGCATTCCAGTTCACTTGTCCTAGGGCTGCAATCCAGGTCACTTGTCCTAGGGCTGCATTCCAGTTCACTTGTCCTAGGGCTGCATTCCAGTTCACTTGTCCTAGGGCTCCATTCCAGTTCTCTTGTTCTAGGGCTGCATTCCAGTTCACATGTTCTAGGGCTGCATTTCAGTTCGCTTGTTCTACGGCTGCATTCCAGTAGACTTTCCTAGGGCTGCATTCCAGTAGTCTTGTGCTAGGGCTGCATTCCAGTTCACTTGTCCTAGTGCTGCATTCCAGTACACTTGTCCTAGGGCAGCATTCCAGGTCTCTTGTCCTAGGGCTTTATTCCAGTTCACTTGCCCTAGGGCTGCGTTCCAGTTCACTTGTCCTAGGGCTGCATTCCAGATAACTTGTCCTAGTGCTGCATTCCAGTTCACTTGTCCTATGGCTGCATTCCAGTATACTTGTCCTAGGGCTGCATTCCAGGTCACTTGTCCTAAGGCATCATTCCACTACACTTTTCCTATGGCTGCATTCCAGGTCAATTGTCCTAGGGCTTTTTTCCAGTTTACTTGTCCTAGGGCTGCATTCCAGTTCGCTTGTCCTAGGGCTGCAATCCAATTCACTTGTCCTAGGGCTGCATTCCAGTTCACTTGTCCTAGTGCTCCATTCCAGTTCACTTGTTCTAGGGCTGCATTCCAGTTCACATGTTCTAGGGCTGTTTTCCAGTTCGCTTGTTCTACGTCTGCATTCCAGTGCACTTGTCCTAGGGCTGCATTCCAGGTCACTTGTCCCAGGGCTGCATTCGAGTATACTTGTCCTAAGGCTGCATTTCAGGTCACTTGTCCTACAGCTGCATTCCAGTTCACTTGTCCTAGGGCTCCATTCCAGTTCATGTGTCCTAGGGCTGCATTCCAGTTCACTTGTAATACGGCTGCATTCTAGTATACTTGTCCTAGGGCTGCATTCCAGTTCACCTGTCCTAGGGCTGCATTCCACTACACTTTTCCTATTGCTGCATTCCAGTTCACTTGTCCTAGGGCTGCAATCCATTTTCACTTGTCATAGGGCTGCAATCCAGTTCACTTGTCCTAGGGCTGCATTTCAGTTCACTTGTCCTATGTCTGCATTCCAGTTCACTTGTCATACGGCTTCATTCCAGTTTACTATGTTCTAGGGCTGCGTTCCAGTAGACTTGTCCTAGGGCTGCATTTCAGTAGACTTGTCCTAGGGCTTTATTCCAGTTCCCTTGCCATAGGGCTGCATTCCAGGTTACTTGTCCTAGGTCTGCATTCCAGGTCACTTGTCCTAGGGCTGCAATCCAGTTTACTTGTCCTAGTGCTGCATTCCAGGTCACTTGTCCTACGGCTGCATTCCAGTTCACTTGTGCTAGGGCTGCATTCCATTTCACTTGTCCTAGGGCTGCATTCCAGGTCACTTGTCCTAGGTCTGCATTCCAGGTCACTTGTCCTAGGGCTGCAATCCAGTTTACTTGTCCTAGGGCTGCATTCCAGGTCACTTGTCCTACGGCTGCATTCCAGTTCACTTATGCTAGGGCTGCATTCCATTTCACTTGTCCTAGGGCTGCATTCCAGGTCACTTGTCCTAGGGCTGCATTCCAGTTCACTTGTCCTAGGGCTGCATTCCAGTTTACTTGTCCTAGGGCTGCATTCCAGTTCACTTGTCCTAGGGCTTTATTCCAGTTCCCTTGCCATAGGGCTGCATTCCAGGTCACTTGTCCTAGCTCTGCATTCCAGGTCACTTGTCCTAGGGCTGCAATCCAGTTCACTTGTGCTAGGGCTGCATTCCATTTCACTTGTCCTAGGGCTGCATTCCAGGTCACTTGTCCTAGGGCTGCATTCCAGTTCACTTGTCCTAGGGCTGCAATCCAGGTCACTTGTCCTAGGGCTGCATTCCAGTTCACTTGTCCTAGGGCTGCATTCCAGTTCACTTGTCCTAGGGCTCCATTCCAGTTCTCTTGTTCTAGGGCTGCATTCCAGTTCACATGTTCTAGGGCTGCATTTCAGTTCGCTTGTTCTACGGCTGCATTCCAGTAGACTTTCCTAGGGCTGCATTCCAGTAGTCTTGTGCTAGGGCTGCATTCCAGTTCACTTGTCCTAGTGCTGCATTCCAGTACACTTGTCCTAGGGCAGCATTCCAGGTCTCTTGTCCTAGGGCTTTATTCCAGTTCACTTGCCCTAGGGCTGCGTTCCAGTTCACTTGTCCTAGGGCTGCATTCCAGATAACTTGTCCTAGTGCTGCATTCCAGTTCACTTGTCCTATGGCTGCATTCCAGTATACTTGTCCTAGGGCTGCATTCCAGGTCACTTGTCCTAAGGCATCATTCCACTACACTTTTCCTATGGCTGCATTCCAGGTCAATTGTCCTAGGGCTTTTTTCCAGTTTACTTGTCCTAGGGCTGCATTCCAGTTCGCTTGTCCTAGGGCTGCAATCCAATTCACTTGTCCTAGGGCTGCATTCCAGTTCACTTGTCCTAGTGCTCCATTCCAGTTCACTTGTTCTAGGGCTGCATTCCAGTTCACATGTTCTAGGGCTGTTTTCCAGTTCGCTTGTTCTACGTCTGCATTCCAGTGCACTTGTCCTAGGGCTGCATTCCAGGTCACTTGTCCCAGGGCTGCATTCGAGTATACTTGTCCTAAGGCTGCATTTCAGGTCACTTGTCCTACAGCTGCATTCCAGTTCACTTGTCCTAGGGCTCCATTCCAGTTTACGTGTCCTAGGGCTGCATTCCAGTTCACTTGTAATACGGCTGCATTCCAGTATACTTGTCCTAGGGCTGCATTCCAGTTCACCTGTCCTAGGGCTGCATTCCACTACACTTTTCCTATGGCTGCATTCCAGTTCACTTGTCCTAGGGCTGCAATCCATTTTCACTTGTCATAGGGCTGCAATCCAGTTCACTTGTCCTAGGGCTGCATTCCAGTTCACTTGTCCTATATCTGCATTCCAGTTCACTTGTCATACGGCTTCATTCCAGTTTACTATGTTCTAGGGCTGCGTTCCAGTAGACTTGTCCTAGGGCTGCATTTCAGTAGACTTGTCCTAGGGCTTTATTCCAGTTCCCTTGCCATAGGGCTGCATTCCAGGTTACTTGTCCTAGGTCTGCATTCCAGGTCACTTGTCCTAGGGCTGCAATCCAGTTTACTTGTCCTAGTGCTGCATTCCAGGTCACTTGTCCTACGGCTGCATTCCAGTTCACTTGTGCTAGGGCTGCATTCCATTTCACTTGTCCTAGGGCTGCATTCCAGGTCACTTGTCCTAGGGCTGCATTCCAGTTCACTTGTCCTAGGGCTGCATTCCAGTTTACTTGTCCTAGGGCTGCATTCCAGTTCACTTGTCCTAGGGCTCCATTCCAGTTCTCTTGTTCTAGGGCTGCATTCCAGTTCACATGTTCTAGGGCTGCATTTCAGTTCGCTTGTTCTACGGCTGCATTCCAGTAGACTTACCAAGGGCTGCATTCCAGTAGTCTTGTGCTAGGGCTGCATTCCAGTGCACTTGTCCTAGTGCTGCATTCCAGTACACTTGTCCTAGGGCAGCATTCCAGGTCTCTTGTCCTAGGGCTTTATTCCAGTTCACTTGCCCTAGGGCTAGGTTCCAGTTCACTTGTCCTACGGCTGCATTCCAGTTCACTTGTCCTAGTGCTGCATTCCAGTTCACTTGTCCTACGGCTGCATTCCAGTATACTTGTCCTAGGGCTGCATTCCAGGTCACTTGTCCTAAGGCATCATTCCACTACACTTTTCCTATGGCTGCATTCCAGGTCACTTGTCCAAGGGCTTTTTTCCAGCTCACTTGTCCTAGGGCTGCAATCCAGTTCACTTGTCCTAGGGCTTCATTCCTGTTCACTTGTCCTAGTGCTCCATTCCAGTTCACTTGTTCTAGGGCTGCATTCCAGTTAACATGTTCTAGGGCTGCTTTCCAGTTCGCTTGTTCTACGGCTGCATTCCAGTTCACTTGTCCTAGGGCTGCATTCCAGGTCACTTGTCCGCGGGCTGCATTCGAGTATACTTGTCCTAAGGCTGCATTTCAGGTCACTTGTCCTACGGCTGCATTCCAGTTCACTTGTCCTAGGGCTCCATTCCAGTTCACGTGTCCAAGGGCTGCATTCCATATCACTTGTCCTAGGGCTGCATTTCAGGTCACTTGTCCTATGGCTGCATTCCAGTTCACTTGTCCTAGGGCTGCATTCCACTACACTTTTCCTAGGGCTTCATTCCAGGTCACTTGTCCTAGGGCTTTATTCCAGTTCCCTTGCCATAGGGCTGCATTCCAGGTCACTTGTCCTAGCTCTGCATTCCAGGTCACTTGTCCTAGGGCTGCAATCCAGTTCACTTGTGCTAGGGCTGCATTCCATTTCACTTGTCCTAGGGCTGCATTCCAGGTCACTTGTCCTAGGGCTGCATTCCAGTTCACTTGTCCTAGGGCTGCAATCCAGGTCACTTGTCCTAGGGCTGCATTCCAGTTCACTTGTCCTAGGGCTGCATTCCAGTTCACTTGTCCTAGGGCTCCATTCCAGTTCTCTTGTTCTAGGGCTGCATTCCAGTTCACATGTTCTAGGGCTGCATTTCAGTTCGCTTGTTCTACGGCTGCATTCCAGTAGACTTTCCTAGGGCTGCATTCCAGTAGTCTTGTGCTAGGGCTGCATTCCAGTTCACTTGTCCTAGTGCTGCATTCCAGTACACTTGTCCTAGGGCAGCATTCCAGGTCTCTTGTCCTAGGGCTTTATTCCAGTTCACTTGCCCTAGGGCTGCGTTCCAGTTCACTTGTCCTAGGGCTGCATTCCAGATAACTTTTCCTAGTGCTGCATTCCAGTTCACTTGTCCTATGGCTGCATTCCAGTATACTTGTCCTAGGGCTGCATTCCAGGTCACTTGTCCTAAGGCATCATTCCACTACACTTTTCCTATGGCTGCATTCCAGGTCAATTGTCCTAGGGCTTTTTTCCAGTTTACTTGTCCTAGGGCTGCATTCCAGTTCGCTTGTCCTAGGGCTGCAATCCAGTACACTTGTCCTAGGGCTGCATTCCAGTTCACTTGTCCTAGTGCTCCATTCCAGTTCACTTGTTCTAGGGCTGCATTCCAGTTCACATGTTCTAGGGCTGTTTTCCAGTTCGCTTGTTCTACGTCTGCATTCCAGTGCACTTGTCCTAGGGCTGCATTCCAGGTCACTTGTCCCAGGGCTGCATTCGAGTATACTTGTCCTAAGGCTGCATTTCAGGTCACTTGTCCTACAGCTGCATTCCAGTTCACTTGTCCTAGGGCTCCATTCCAGTTTACGTGTCCTAGGGCTGCATTCCAGTTCACTTGTAATACGGCTGCATTCCAGTATACTTGTCCTAGGGCTGCATTCCAGTTCACCTGTCCTAGGGCTGCATTCCACTACACTTTTCCTATGGCTGCATTCCAGTTCACTTGTCCTAGGGCTGCAATCCATTTTCACTTGTCATAGGGCTGCAATCCAGTTCACTTGTCCTAGGGCTGCATTCCAGTTCACTTGTCCTATGTCTGCATTCCAGTTCACTTGTCATACGGCTTCATTCCAGTTTACTATGTTCTAGGGCTGCGTTCCAGTAGACTTGTCCTAGGGCTGCATTTCAGTAGACTTGTCCTAGGGCTGCATTCCAGTTCACTTGTCCTAGGGCTGCATTCCAGTTTTCTTGTCCTAGGGCTGCATTCCAGTTCACTTGTCCTAGGGCTGCATTCCATTTCACTTGTCCTACGGCTGCATTCCACTACACTTTTCCTGTGGCTGCATTCCAGTTCACTTGTCCTAGGGCTTTATTCCAGTTCACTTGTCCTAGGTTTGCATTCCAGTTCGCTTGTCCTAGGGCTGCAATCCAGGTCACTTGTCCTAGGGCTGCATTCCAGGTCACTTGTACTAGGGCTGCATTCCAGTTCACTTGTCCTAGGGCTGCAATCCAGTTCACTTGTCCTAGGGCTGCATTCCAGTTCACTTGTCCTAGGGCTGTATTCCAGTTCACTTGTCCTAGGGCTCCATTCCAGTTCTCTTGTCCTAGGGCTGCATTCCAGTTCACATGTTCTAGGGCTGCATTTCAGTTTGCTTGTTCTACGGCTGCATTCCAGTAGACTTTCCTAGGGCTGCATTCCAGTAGTCTTGTGCTAGGGCTGCATTCCAGTTCACTTGTCCTAGTGCTGCATTCCAGTACACTTGTCCTAGGGCAGCATTCCAGGTTTCTTGTCCTATGGCTTTATTCCAGTTCACTTGCCCTAGGGCTGCGTTCCAGGTCACTTGTCCTAGGGCTGTATTCCAGATCACTTGTAATAGTGCTGCATTCCAGTTCACTTGTCCTATGGCTGCATTCCAGTATACTTGTCCTAGGGCTGCATTCCAGGTCACTTGTCCTAAGGCATCATTCCACTACACTTTTCCTATGGCTGCATTCCAGGTCACTTGTCCTAGGGCTTTTTTCCAGTTCACTTGTCCGGGGGCTGCATTCCAGTTCGCTTGTCCTAGGGCTGCAATCCAGTTCACTTGTCCTAGGGCTGCATTCCAGTTCACTTGTCCTAGTGCTCCATTCCAGTTCACTTGTTCTAGGGCTGCATTCCAGTTTTCTTGTCCTAGGGCTGCATTCCAGTTCACTTGTCCTAGGGCTGCATTCCATTTCACTTGTCCTACGGCTGCATTCCACTACACTTTTCCTATGGCTGCATTCCAGGTCACTTGTCCTAGGGCTTTATTCCAGTTCACTTGTCCTAGGTTTGCATTCCAGTTCGCTTGTCCTAGGGCTGCAATCCAGGTCACTTGTCCTAGGGCTGCATTCCAGTTCACTTGTCCTAGGGCTGCATTCCAGTTCACTTGTCCTAGGGCTGCAATCCAGTTCACTTGTCCTAGGGCTGCATTCCAGTTCACTTGTCCTAGGGCTGCATTCCAGTTCACTTGTCCTAGGGCTCCATTCCAGTTCTCTTGTCCTAGGGCTGCATTCCAGTTCACATGTTCTAGGGCTGCATTTCAGTTCGCTTGTTCTACGGCTGCATTCCAGTAGACTTTCCTAGGGCTGCATTCCAGTAGTGTTGTGCTAGGGCTGCATTCCAGTTCACTTGTCCTAGTGCTGCATTCCAGTATACTTGTCCTAGGGCAGCATTCCAGGTTTCTTGTCCTATGGCTTTATTCCAGTTCACTTGCCCTAGGGCTGCGTTCCAGGTCACTTGTCCTAGGGCTGTATTCCAGATCACTTGTCCTAGTGCTGCATTCCAGTTCACTTGTCCTATGGCTGCATTCCAGTATACTTGTCCTAGGGCTGCATTCCAGGTCACTTGTCCTAAGGCATCATTCCACTACACTTTTCCTATGGCTGCATTCCAGGTCACTTGTCCTAGGGCTTTTTTCCAGTTCACTTGTCCTAGGGCTGCATTCCAGTTCGCTTGTCCTAGGGCTGCAATCCAGTTCACTTGTCCTAGTGCTGCATTCCAGTATACTTGTCCTAGGGCAGCATTCCAGGTTTCTTGTCCTATGGCTTTATTCCAGTTCACTTGCCCTAGGGCTGCGTTCCAGGTCACTTGTCCTAGGGCTGTATTCCAGATCACTTGTCCTAGTGCTGCATTCCAGTTCACTTGTCCTATGGCTGCATTCCAGTATACTTGTCCTAGGGCTGCATTCCAGGTCACTTGTCCTAAGGCATCATTCCACTACACTTTTCCTATGGCTGCATTCCAGGTCACTTGTCCTAGGGCTTTTTTCCAGTTCACTTGTCCTAGGGCTGCATTCCAGTTCGCTTGTCCTAGGGCTGCAATCCAGTTCACTTGTCCTAGGGCTGCATTCCAGTTCACTTGTCCTAGTGCTCCATTCCAGTTCACTTGTTCTAGGGCTGCATTCCAGTTCACATGTTCTAGGGCTGCTTTCCAGTTCGCTTGTTCTACGGCTGCATTCCAGTTCACTTGTCCTAGGGCTGCATTCCAGGTCACTTGTCCCAGGGCTGCATTCGAGTATACTTGTCCTAAGGCTGCATTTCAGGTCACTTGTCCTACAGCTGCATTCCCGTTCACTTGTCCTAGGGCTCCATTCCAGTTCATGTGTCCTAGGGCTGCATTCCAGTTCACTTGTAATACGGCTGCATTCCAGTATACTTGTCCTAGGGCTGCATTCCAGGTCACTTGTCCTACGGCAGCATTCCACTACACTTTTCCTATGGCTGCATTCCAGGTCACTTGTCCTAGAGCTTTTTTCCAGTTCACTTGCCCTAGGGCTGCATTCCAGTTCACTTGTCCTAGGGCTGCATTCCAGTTCACTTGTCCTAGGGCTGCAATACATTTTCACTTGTCCTAGGGCTGCAATCCAGTTACTTGTCCTAGGGCTGCATTCCAGTTCACTTGTCCTATGTCTGCATTCCAGTTCACTTGTCATACGGCTTCATTCCAGTTTACTATGTTCTAGGGCTGCGTTCCAGTAGACTTGTCCTAGGGCTGCATTTCAGTAGACTTGTCCTAGGGCTGCATTCCAGTTCACTTGTCCTAGGGCTGCATTCCAGGTCACTTGTCCTAGGTCTGCATTCCAGGTCACTTGTCCTAGGGCTGCAATCCAGTTTACTTGTCCTAGGGCTGCATTCCAGGTCACTTGTCCTACGGCTGCATTCCAGTTCACTTGTGCTAGGGCTGCATTCCATTTCACTTGTCCTAGGGCTGCATTCCAGGTCACTTGTCCTAGGGCTGCATTCCAGTTCACTTGTCCTAGGGCTGCATTCCAGTTTACTTGTCCTAGGGCTGCATTCCAGTTCACTTGTCCTAGGGCTCCATTCCAGTTCTCTTGTTCTAGGGCTGCATTCCAGTTCACATGTTCTAGGGCTGCATTTCAGTTCGCTTGTTCTACGGCTGCATTCCAGTAGACTTTCCAAGGGCTGCATTCCAGTAGTCTTGTGCTAGGGCTGCATTCCAGTGCACTTGTCCTAGTGCTGCATTCCAGTACACTTGTCCTAGGGCAGCATTCCAGGTCTCCTGTCCTAGGGCTTTATTCCAGTTCACTTGCCCTAGGGCTAGTTTCCAGTTCACTTGTCCTACGGCTGCATTCCAGTTCACTTGTCCTAGTGCTGCATTCCAGTTCACTTGTCCTACGGCTGCATTCCAGTATACTTGTCCTAGGGCTGCATTCCAGGTCACTTGTCCTAAGGCATCATTCCACTACACTTTTCCTATGGCTGCATTCCAGGTCACTTGTCCTAGGGCTTTTTTCCAGCTCACTTGTCCTAGGGCTGCAATCCAGTTCACTTGTCCTAGGGCTTCATTCCTGTTCACTTGTCCTAGTGCTCCATTCCAGTTCACTTGTTCTAGGGCTGCATTCCAGTTAACATGTTCTAGGGCTGCTTTCCAGTTCGCTTGTTCTACGGCTGCATTCCAGTTCACTTGTCCTAGGGCTGCATTCCAGGTCACTTGTCCGAGGGCTGCATTCGAGTATACTTGTCCTAAGGCTGCATTTCAGGTCACTTGTCCTACGGCTGCATTCCAGTTCACTTGTCCTAGGGCTCCATTCCAGTTCACGTGTCCAAGGGCTGCATTCCATATCACTTGTCCTAGGGCTGCATTTCAGGTCACTTGTCCTATGGCTGCATTCCAGTTCACTTGTCCTAGGGCTGCATTCCACTACACTTTTCCTAGGGCTTCATTCCAGGTCACTTGTCCTAGGGCTTTATTCCAGTTCCCTTGCCATAGGGCTGCATTCCAGGTCACTTGTCCTAGCTCTGCATTCCAGGTCACTTGTCCTAGGGCTGCAATCCAGTTCACTTGTGCTAGGGCTGCATTCCATTTCACTTGTCCTAGGGCTGCATTCCAGGTCACTTGTCCTAGGGCTGCAATCCAGGTCACTTGTCCTAGGGCTGCATTCCAGTTCACTTGTCCTAGGGCTGCATTCCAGTTCACTTGTCCTAGGGCTCCATTCCAGTTCTCTTGTTCTAGGGCTGCATTCCAGTTCACATGTTCTAGGGCTGCATTTCAGTTCGCTTGTTCTACGGCTGCATTCCAGTAGACTTTCCTAGGGCTGCATTCCAGTAGTCGTGTGCTAGGGCTGCATTCCAGTTCACTTGTCCTAGTGCTGCATTCCAGTACACTTGTCCTAGGGAAGCATTCCAGGTCTCTTGTCCTAGGGCTTTATTCCAGTTCACTTGCCCTAGGGCTGCGTTCCAGTTCACTTGTCCTAGGGCTGCATTCCAGATAACTTGTCCTAGTGCTGCATTCCAGTTCACTTGTCCTATGGCTGCATTCCAGTATACTTGTCCTAGGGCTGCATTCCAGGTCACTTGTCCTAAGGCATCATTCCACTACACTTTTCCTATGGCTGCATTCCAGGTCAATTGTCCTAGGGCTTTTTTCCAGTTTACTTGTCCTAGGGCTGCATTCCAGTTCGCTTGTCCTAGGGCTGCAATCCAATTCACTTGTCCTAGGGCTGCATTCCAGTTCACTTGTCCTAGTGCTCCATTCCAGTTCACTTGTTCTAGGGCTGCATTCCAGTTCACATGTTCTAGGGCTGTTTTCCAGTTCGCTTGTTCTACGTCTGCATTCCAGTGCACTTGTCCTAGGGCTGCATTCCAGGTCACTTGTCCCAGGGCTGCATTCGAGTATACTTGTCCTAAGGCTGCATTTCAGGTCACTTGTCCTACAGCTGCATTCCAGTTCACTTGTCCTAGGGCTCCATTCCAGTTTACGTGTCCTAGGGCTGCATTCCAGTTCACTTGTAATACGGCTGCATTCCAGTATACTTGTCCTAGGGCTGCATTCCAGTTCACCTGTCCTAGGGCTGCATTCCACTACACTTTTCCTATGGCTGCATTCCAGTTCACTTGTCCTAGGGCTGCAATCCATTTTCACTTGTCATAGGGCTGCAATCCAGTTCACTTGTCCTAGGGCTGCATTTCAGTTCACTTGTCCTATGTCTGCATTCCAGTTCACTTGTCATACGGCTTCATTCCAGTTTACTATGTTCTAGGGCTGCGTTCCAGTAGACTTGTCCTAGGGCTGCATTTCAGTAGACTTGTCCTAGGGCTTTATTCCAGTTCCCTTGCCATAGGGCTGCATTCCAGGTTACTTGTCCTAGGTCTGCATTCCAGGTCACTTGTCCTAGGGCTGCAATCCAGTTTACTTGTCCTAGTGCTGAATTCCAGGTCACTTGTCCTACGGCTGCATTCCAGTTCACTTGTGCTAGGGCTGCATTCCATTTCACTTGTCCTAGGGCTGCATTCCAGGTCACTTGTCCTAGGTCTGCATTCCAGGTCACTTGTCCTAGGGCTGCAATCCAGTTTACTTGTCCTAGGGCTGCATTCCAGGTCACTTGTCCTACGGCTGCATTCCAGTTCACTTGTGCTAGGGCTGCATTCCATTTCACTTGTCCTAGGGCTGCATTCCAGGTCACTTGTCCTAGGGCTGCATTCCAGTTCACTTGTCCTAGGGCTGCATTCCAGTTTACTTGTCCTAGGGCTGCATTCCAGTTCACTTGTCCTAGGGCTTTATTCCAGTTCCCTTGCCATAGGGCTGCATTCCAGGTCACTTGTCCTAGCTCTGCATTCCAGGTCACTTGTCCTAGGGCTGCAATCCAGTTCACTTCTGCTAGGGCTGCATTCCATTTCACTTGTCCTAGGGCTGCATTCCAGGTCACTTGTCCTAGGGCTGCATTCCAGTTCACTTGTCCTAGGGCTGCAATCCAGGTCACTTGTCCTAGGGCTGCATTCCAGTTCACTTGTCCTAGGGCTGCATTCCAGTTCACTTGTCCTAGGGCTCCATTCCAGTTCTCTTGTTCTAGGGCTGCATTCCAGTTCACATGTTCTAGGGCTGCATTTCAGTTCGCTTGTTCTACGGCTGCATTCCAGTAGACTTTCCTAGGGCTGCATTCCAGTAGTCTTGTGCTAGGGCTGCATTCCAGTTCACTTGTCCTAGTGCTGCATTCCAGTACACTTGTCCTAGGGCAGCATTCCAGGTCTCTTGTCCTAGGGCTTTATTCCAGTTCACTTGCCCTAGGGCTGCGTTCCAGCTCACTTGTCCTAGGGCTGCATTCCAGATAACTTGTCCTAGTGCTGCATTCCAGTTCACTTGTCCTATGGCTGCATTCCAGTATACTTGTCCTAGGGCTGCATTCCAGGTCACTTGTCCTAAGGCATCATTCCACTACACTTTTCCTATGGCTGCATTCCAGGTCAATTGTCCTAGGGCTTTTTTCCAGTTTACTTGTCCTAGGGCTGCATTCCAGTTCGCTTGTCCTAGGGCTGCAATCCAATTCACTTGTCCTAGGGCTGCATTCCAGTTCACTTGTCCTAGTGCTCCATTCCAGTTCACTTGTTCTAGGGCTGCATTCCAGTTCACATGTTCTAGGGCTGTTTTCCAGTTCGCTTGTTCTACGTCTGCATTCCAGTGCACTTGTCCTAGGGCTGCATTCCAGGTCACTTGTCCCAGGGCTGCATTCGAGTATACTTGTCCTAAGGCTGCATTCCAGTTCACTTGTCCTAGGGCTGCATTCCAGTTCACTTGTCCTAGGGCTCCATTCCAGTTCTCTTGTTCTAGGGCTGCATTCCAGTTCACATGTTCTAGGGCTGCATTTCAGTTCGCTTGTTCTACGGCTGCATTCCAGTAGACTTTCCTAGGGCTGCATTCCAGTAGTCTTGTGCTAGGGCTGCATTCCAGTTCACTTGTCCTAGTGCTGCATTCCAGTACACTTGTCCTAGGGCAGCATTCCAGGTCTCTTGTCCTAGGGCTTTATTCCAGTTCACTTGCCCTAGGGCTGCGTTCCAGTTCACTTGTCCTAGGGCTGCATTCCAGATAACTTGTCCTAGTGCTGCATTCCAGTTCACTTGTCCTATGGCTGCATTCCAGTATACTTGTCCTAGGGCTGCATTCCAGGTCACTTGTCCTAAGGCATCATTCCACTACACTTTTCCTATGGCTGCATTCCAGGTCAATTGTCCTAGGGCTTTTTTCCAGTTTACTTGTCCTAGGGCTGCATTCCAGTTCGCTTGTCCGAGGGCTGCAATCCAATTCACTTGTCCTAGGGCTGCATTCCAGTTCACTTGTCCTAGTGCTCCATTCCAGTTCACTTGTTCTAGGGCTGCATTCCAGTTCACATGTTCTAGGGCTGTTTTCCAGTTCGCTTGTTCTACGTCTGCATTCCAGTGCACTTGTCCTAGGGCTGCATTCCAGGTCACTTGTCCCAGGGCTGCATTCGAGTATACTTGTCCTAAGGCTGCATTTCAGGTCACTTGTCCTACAGCTGCATTCCAGTTCACTTGTCCTAGGGCTCCATTCCAGTTTACGTGTCCTAGGGCTGCATTCCAGTTCACTTGTAATACGGCTGCATTCCAGTATACTTGTCCTAGGGCTGCATTCCAGTTCACCTGTCCTAGGGCTGCATTCCACTACACTTTTCCTATGGCTGCATTCCAGTTCACTTGTCCTAGGGCTGCAATCCATTTTCACTTGTCATAGGGCTGCAATCCAGTTCACTTGTCCTAGGGCTGCATTTCAGTTCACTTGTCCTATGTCTGCATTCCAGTTCACTTGTCATACGGCTTCATTCCAGTTTACTATGTTCTAGGGCTGCGTTCCAGTAGACTTGTCCTAGGGCTGCATTTCAGTAGACTTGTCCTAGGGCTTTATTCCAGTTCCCTTGCCATAGGGCTGCATTCCAGGTTACTTGTCCTAGGTCTGCATTCCAGGTCACTTGTCCTAGGGCTGCAATCCAGTTTACTTGTCCTAGTGCTGCATTCCAGGTCACTTGTCCTACGGCTGCATTCCAGTTCACTTGTGCTAGGGCTGCATTCCATTTCACTTGTCCTAGGGCTGCATTCCAGGTCACTTGTCCTAGGTCTGCATTCCAGGTCACTTGTCCTAGGGCTGCAATCCAGTTTACTTGTCCTAGGGCTGCATTCCAGGTCACTTGTCCTACGGCTGCATTCCAGTTCACTTGTGCTAGGGCTGCATTCCATTTCACTTGTCCTAGGGCTGCATTCCAGGTCACTTGTCCTAGGGCTGCATTCCAGTTCACTTGTCCTAGGGCTGCATTCCAGTTTACTTGTCCTAGGGCTGCATTCCAGTTCACTTGTCCTAGGGCTTTATTCCAGTTCCCTTGCCATAGGGCTGCATTCCAGGTCACTTGTCCTAGCTCTGCATTCCAGGTCACTTGTCCTAGGGCTGCAATCCAGTTCACTTGTGCTAGGGCTGCATTCCATTTCACTTGTCCTAGGGCTGCATTCCAGGTCACTTGTCCTAGGGCTGCATTCCAGTTCACTTGTCCTAGGGCTGCAATCCAGGTCACTTGTCCTAGGGCTGCATTCCAGTTCACTTGTCCTAGGGCTGCATTCCAGTTCACTTGTCCTAGGGCTCCATTCCAGTTCTCTTGTTCTAGGGCTGCATTCCAGTTCACATGTTCTAGGGCTGCATTTCAGTTCGCTTGTTCTACGGCTGCATTCCAGTAGACTTTCCTAGGGCTGCATTCCAGTAGTCTTGTGCTAGGGCTGCATTCCAGTTCACTTGTCCTAGGGCTGCAATCCAGGTCACTTGTCCTAGGGCTGCATTCCAGTTCACTTGTCCTAGGGCTGCATTCCAGTTCACTTGTCCTAGGGCTCCATTCCAGTTCTCTTGTTCTAGGGCTGCATTCCAGTTCACATGTTCTAGGGCTGCATTTCAGTTCGCTTGTTCTACGGCTGCATTCCAGTAGACTTTCCTAGGGCTGCATTCCAGTAGTCTTGTGCTAGGGCTGCATTCCAGTTCACTTGTCCTAGTGCTGCATTCCAGTACACTTGTCCTAGGGCAGCATTCCAGGTCTCTTGTCCTAGGGCTTTATTCCAGTTCACTTGCCCTAGGGCTGCGTTCCAGCTCACTTGTCCTAGGGCTGCATTCCAGATAACTTGTCCTAGTGCTGCATTCCAGTTCACTTGTCCTATGGCTGCATTCCAGTATACTTGTCCTAGGGCTGCATTCCAGGTCACTTGTCCTAAGGCATCATTCCACTACACTTTTCCTATGGCTGCATTCCAGGTCAATTGTCCTAGGGCTTTTTTCCAGTTTACTTGTCCTAGGGCTGCATTCCAGTTCGCTTGTCCTAGGGCTGCAATCCAATTCACTTGTCCTAGGGCTGCATTCCAGTTCACTTGTCCTAGTGCTCCATTCCAGTTCACTTGTTCTAGGGCTGCATTCCAGTTCACATGTTCTAGGGCTGTTTTCCAGTTCGCTTGTTCTACGTCTGCATTCCAGTGCACTTGTCCTAGGGCTGCATTCCAGGTCACTTGTCCCAGGGCTGCATTCGAGTATACTTGTCCTAAGGCTGCATTTCAGGTCACTTGTCCTACAGCTGCATTCCAGTTCACTTGTCCTAGGGCTCCATTCCAGTTTACGTGTCCTAGGGCTGCATTCCAGTTCACTTGTAATACGGCTGCATTCCAGTATACTTGTCCTAGGGCTGCATTCCAGTTCACCTGTCCTAGGGCTGCATTCCACTACACTTTTCCTATGGCTGCATTCCAGTTCACTTGTCCTAGGGCTGCAATCCATTTTCACTTGTCATAGGGCTGCAATCCAGTTCACTTGTCCTAGGGCTGCATTCCAGTTCACTTGTCCTATGTCTGCATTCCAGTTCACTTGTCATACGGCTTCATTCCAGTTTACTATGTTCTAGGGCTGCGTTCCAGTAGACTTGTCCTAGGGCTGCATTTCAGTAGACTTGTCCTAGGGCTTTATTCCAGTTCCCTTGCCATAGGGCTGCATTCCAGGTTACTTGTCCTAGGTCTGCATTCCAGGTCACTTGTCCTAGGGCTGCAATCCAGTTTACTTGTCCTAGTGCTGCATTCCAGGTCACTTGTCCTACGGCTGCATTCCAGTTCACTTGTGCTAGGGCTGCATTCCATTTCACTTGTCCTAGGGCTGCATTCCAGGTCACTTGTCCTAGGTCTGCATTCCAGGTCACTTGTCCTAGGGCTGCAATCCAGTTTACTTGTCCTAGGGCTGCATTCCAGGTCACTTGTCCTACGGCTGCATTCCAGTTCACTTGTGCTAGGGCTGCATTCCATTTCACTTGTCCTAGGGCTGCATTCCAGGTCACTTGTCCTAGGGCTGCATTCCAGTTCACTTGTCCTAGGGCTGCATTCCAGTTTACTTGTCCTAGGGCTGCATTCCAGTTCACTTGTCCTAGGGCTCCATTCCAGTTCTCTTGTTCTAGGGCTGCATTCCAGTTCACATGTTCTAGGGCTGCATTTCAGTTCGCTTGTTCTACGGCTGCATTCCAGTAGACTTACCAAGGGCTGCATTCCAGTAGTCTTGTGCTAGGGCGGCATTCCAGTGCACTTGTCCTAGTGCTGCATTCCAGTACACTTGTCCTAGGGCAGCATTCCAGGTCTCTTGTCCTAGGGCTTTATTCCAGTTCACTTGCCCTAGGGCTAGGTTCCAGTTCACTTGTCCTACGGCTGCATTCCAGTTCACTTGTCCTAGTGCTGCATTCGAGTTCACTTGTCCTACGGCTGCATTCCAGTATACTTGTCCTAGGGCTGCATTCCAGGTCACTTGTCCTAAGGCATCATTCCACTACACTTTTCCTATGGCTGCATTCCAGGTCACTTGTCCTAGGGCTTTTTTCCAGCTCACTTGTCCTAGGGCTGCAATCCAGTTCACTTGTCCTAGGGCTTCATTCCAGTTCACTTGTTCTAGGGCTGCATTCCAGTTAACATGTTCTAGGGCTGCTTTCCAGTTCGCTTGTTCTACGGCTGCATTCCAGTTCACTTGTCCTAGGGCTGCATTCCAGGTCACTTGTCCGAGGGCTGCATTCGAGTATACTTGTCCTAAGGCTGCATTTCAGGTCACTTGTCCTACGGCTGCATTCCAGTTCACTTGTCCTAGGGCTCCATTCCAGTTCACGTGTCCAAGGGCTGCATTCCATATCACTTGTCCTAGGGCTGCATTTCAGGTCACTTGTCCTATGGCTGCATTCCAGTTCACTTGTCCTAGGGCTGCATTCCGCTACACTTTTCCTAGGGCTTCATTCCAGGTCACTTGTCCTAGGGCTTCATTCCAGTTCCCTTGCCATAGGGCTGCATTCCAGGTCACTTGTCCTAGCTCTGCATTCCAGGTCACTTGTCCTAGGGCTGCAATCCAGTTCACTTGTGCTAGGGCTGCATTCCATTTCACTTGTCCTAGGGCTGCATTCCAGGTCACTTGTCCTAGGGCTGCATTCCAGTTCACTTGTCCTAGGGCTGCAATCCAGGTCACTTGTCCTAGGGCTGCATTCCAGTTCACTTGTCCTAGGGCTGCATTCCAGTTCACTTGTCCTAGGGCTCCATTCCAGTTCTCTTGTTCTAGGGCTGCATTCCAGTTCACATGTTCTAGGGCTGCATTTCAGTTCGCTTGTTCTACGGCTGCATTCCAGTAGACTTTCCTAGGGCTGCATTCCAGTAGTCTTGTGCTAGGGCTGCATTCCAGTTCACTTGTCCTAGTGCTGCATTCCAGTACACTTGTCCTAGGGCAGCATTCCAGGTCTCTTGTCCTAGGGCTTTATTCCAGTTCACTTGCCCTAGGGCTGCGTTCCAGTTCACTTGTCCTAGGGCTGCATTCCAGATAACTTTTCCTAGTGCTGCATTCCAGTTCACTTGTCCTATGGCTGCATTCCAGTATACTTGTCCTAGGGCTGCATTCCAGGTCACTTGTCCTAAGGCATCATTCCATACATAAGGGAACATTTCGGCATTTCGTGTATGATCAGTGAGAAAGTCCATATTGCAAATGTACGGTCCCTTACCCGACGTCCGAAATCGTTTGTAAAATTCGCGGTCGGCGTCGGGACGTGCGGTAGGGCCGGACCTACCGGGAAGTCGTCGAATGAACTTTGTCGGACTTTCGGTTTCCGTTTAAAAAAAAAAACAAGTTTCGGACCGTTTTTCCGCCGTCCCGGACACTCCCACCAGATGGCATACGGAATCATATGGCAATTTGGCAAAACATCACGAATCGCGACGGGGCCTTATCTCAAAAACTGAAAATATTTCGAAGCCGAAACTTGGCGAGCGTAGGTTTGGCTCAAGGGGCAGTTGGCCCCGAACGGGATGGCGTCTAGGCCTCGACGGTTTTTGAGCTACGGCCATTTTTCTGGGATTAATGGCTTAAAATGGAAGTAGAGAAATTATTTTTCCACTTCAGGTCAAAGCCAAGGAGCCTCCGGTGTCAATAAAAAAAGAACCAGCCATTTATCTATCGTCATTTAAGAGAAACGGAACAATGACAAATTGGTGATGGTCACAAATAGGCGTTTTTTTTTTTCAACGGTTACAGATCCAGTTGCAGGGTGTTCATACGAATCTTTTTAAAGTGTGCTGCGGAGCTCTGCGACATTTCTGTGATTTTCTATGATTTTCTGAAATAACACAATAACCGACCATTAGAATAGTAGGCCCAAAATGAAGCCTGCCCCACAATGTCATTTGCTTTTGAGTGACAGTGAGAGAACCGTTAGGGTGAGAAGAAAAATTCCACCACATGAATGTTCCTAAGGTCCTCCCGATCTCAACAAGCCTAACCTTGACCGTGGTCAATTGGTGTCTCAGGGGCTGTTTCGAAGGGTTAAAAAAGTCTGATCTGTCCAAAACTTCATATATGTGATTAGGCAACCCCCATGAACTGTAAATCAGTCATTTTTCCCAAAAAAAATCAAAGGAAAAAAAATTTGCACTAAAACACAACTTGGATGGAGGGAAGTATTGGGGTGCGTAGAGACAGACAGTGGCCGCAATAGTTAGCTTTGTTGGAGCTAAAAAAGAACGGTCGGACCTAGAGTTCCGAAACTTTAGAAACCTGTTCTAGACCTCCGGGCCATGGTGCGTGGCGAGTTACGTGGCTCTAGACGGTTCTCGGACCGAGAAACAGCCTCGTACATTTGAAATAACTTCAATTCATTTTTGCATCACGAAAATGACGACATTTAGAAATGTCCCAGAGTCGCAAGACTAGGTGCATTGCGAACGTCTCGGCCCATATAGACAGACCCCAACGTTTCTGTCCGATAGCTCATTCAAGGACCCCGTAGCAAGTCATGGAAAATAGTGGATTTTCAGCACCAATTAGGGTTTTTCTCGGACACCAAATGACCTATCGAGCCGAAACTCGGGATTCGGGGTCGCCTCACATAGGCCTTCGCATAATGTCCGAACTGGACCCGCAGCTAGAACGTAACTATGTGTTTTACCTTTTTATTATGTTTTCAACTGAAGGCGCTGTGAATTATGGGCCTGCTCTGACATATGTGATAGTTGGCTACTAAATGAGTAGGAAAAAGTGGGTTTGGTGTCAATTGATATGCATTTGGTGTCATAATGACATCTAATTGACTGATGGACACTGACTTGCTAGTTGACTTTTGTACATTTGCAATATGTTTAAACGGAGAGGGACCATCACCAAAATGGCATTCTGAAATCAACACAAAAAATGGCATCACCATAGTCTCCAGACTGTTCTGAGTTCAACGAGCTATCCCGCTTGACCGTAGCTCGCTCGGTCTAGGCGCAGCGACCATTACAATAGTAGGCCCAAAATGAAGCCTGCACCACAATGTCATTTGCTTTTGGGTGACAGTGAGAGAACCGTTAGAGTGAGAAGAAAAATTGCACCACATGAATGTTCCTAAGGTCCTCCCGATCTCAACAAGCCTAACCTTGACCGTGTGGCATTAACCCTTAACAGTAAAACAGTGTTTTTTGATCTCACAGATTACAGTGTCATCTCTCCCCATAGGAATACATTGCCTGCACCCCTAATTTCAACCTGAGGCCTATGTGGGTTATGAATGCCGTATGAACCTGTCTTCGGTACCAGTCCATCAGGCCACTATGAGGTCTACCTGTGTTGATTCTAAGCTTCCTGGGCCAACCGGAAGTGGTTAAAATGCCCCTAAAAGTGTTTACCCATACACTGCATGCAGTTTGATAGACATAGTGCATTCAACCCTGTGTAGATCAGTCAATTCTTAACGTAAGGACTTAAAACTCAGGATTCTGTAACAGCATACCCCAATGAGGATATGTGTTGATTTGTGCCAACCGGAAGTGTTGGCACAAAGTGCCATAATTGGTGTCTCAGGGGCTGTTTCGAAGGGTTAAAAAAGTCTGATCTTTCCAAAACTTCATATGTGTGATTAGGCAACCCCCATGAACTGTAAATCAGTCATTTTTCCCCAAAAAAATCAAAGGAAAAAAAAATTGCACTAAAACACAACTTGGATGGAGGGACGTATTGGGGTGCGTAGAGACAGACAGTGGCTCCAATAGTTAGCTTTGTTGGAGCTAAAAAAGAACCGTCGGACCTAGAGTTCCGAAACTTTAGAAACCTGTTCTAGACCTCCCGTAGATGGTGCGTGGTGAGTTACGTGGCTCTAGAAGGTTCTCGGACCGAGAAACAGCCTCGTACATTTGAAATAACTTCAATTCATTTTTGCATCACGAAAATGACGACATTTAGAAATGTCCCAGAGTCGCAAGACTAGGTGCATTGCGAACGTCTCGGCCCATATAGACAGACCCCAACGTTTCTGTCCGATATCTCATTCAAGGACCCCGTAGCAAGTCATGGAAAATAGTGGATTTTCAGCACCAATTAGGGTTTTTCTCGGACACCAAATGACCTATCGAGCCGAAACTCGGGATTCGGGGTCGCCTCAGCTAGGCCAACACATAACATAAGAAATGGACCCGCAGCTAGAACGTAACTACGTGTTTTATGGTTTTTTTATGGTTTGTACCGAAGGCGTTGTGAATTTTGGGCCAGCTCTGAAGTATGTAATAGTTGGCTACTAAACGAGTTGGAAAAAGTGGGTTTGGTGTCAGTTTGTATCAGTTTGGTGGTCAGAATGATATCTAATTGACTGATGGACTCTTGTCCACTTGACTCTTGTACATTTGCAATATGATTCTATAGTGAAAAAACATCACCAAAAGCGACATTCTGAAATCAACCCAAACGAGCGATTGAGATGACCCAGAATCACTGCAAAGCCATCCCGAGTTCATCAGGCCAGTCAATTTCACATTCCTGCAGGATTTTTATAGCATGACAAATTCGTGATGGTACCTGCCCATTAAAACATATTGCAAATGCACAGTGACTTTGAAAAAGTAAGGAAACATAAACAAATTCGATAAACAAATTCGTGATGGTACCTGCCCATTAAAACATATTCCAAATGCACAGTGACTTTGAAAAAGTAAGGAAACAAAAAAAAATACATCTAAAAAATTTTGAGCATGACAAATTCGTGATGGTACCTGCCCATTGAAACATATTGCAAATGCACAGTGACTTTGAAAAAGTAAGGAAACATAAACAAATTCGATAAACAAATTCGTGATGGTACCTGCCCATTAAAACATATTCCATATGCACAGTGACTTTGAAAAAGTAAGAAACAAAAAAAAATACATCTAAAATTTTTTGAGCATGACAAATTCGTGATGGTAACTGCCCATTGAAACATATTGCAAATGCACAGTGACTTTGAAAAAGTAAGGAAACATAAACAAATTCGATGAACAAATTCGTGATGGTACCTGCCCATTAAAACATATTCCAAATGCACAGTGACTTTGAAAAAGTAAGAAACAAAAAAAAATACATCTAAAAAATTTTGAGCATGACAAATTCGTGATGGTACCTGCCCATTGAAACATATTGCAAATGCACAGTGACTTTGAAAAAGTAAGGAAACATAAACAAATTCGATAAACAAATTCGTGATGGTACCTGCCCATTAAAACATATTCCAAATGCACAGTGACTTTGAAAAAGTAATAAACAAAAAAAAATACATCTAAAATTTTTTGAGCATGACAAATTCGTGATGGTACCTGCCCATTGAAACATATTGCAAATGCACAGTGACTTTGAAAAAGTAAGGAAACATAAACAAATTCGATAAACAAATTTGTGATGGTACCTGCCCATTAAAACATATTCCAAATGCACAGTGACTTTGAAAAAGTAAGAAACAAAAAAAAATACATCTAAAAAATGTTGAGCATGACAAATTCGTGATGGTACCTGCCCATTGAAACATATTGCAAATGCACAGTGACTTTGAAAAAGTAAGGAAACATAAACAAATTCGATAAACAAATTCGTGATGGTACCTGCCCATTAAAACATATTCCAAATGCACAGTGACTTTGAAAAAGTAAGAAACAAAAAAAAATACATCTAAAAAATTTTGAGCATGACAAATTCGTGATGGTACCTGCCCATTGAAACATATTGCAAATGCACAGTGACTTTGAAAAAGTAAGGAAACATAAACAAATTCGATAAACAAATTTGTGATGGTACCTGCCCATTAAAACATATTCCAAATGCACAGTGACTTTGAAAAAGTAAGAAACAAAAAAAAAATACATCTAAAAAATTTTGAGCATGACAAATTCGTGATGGTACCTGCCCATTGAAACATATTGCAAATGCACAGTGACTTTGAAAAAGTAAGGAAACATAAACAAATTCGATAAACAAATTCGTGATGGTACCTGCCCATTAAAACATATTCCAAATGCACAGTGACTTTGAAAAAGTAAGAAACAAAAAAAAATACATCTAAAAAATTTTGAGCATGACAAATTCGTGATGGTACCTGCCCATTGAAACATATTGCAAATGCACAGTGACTTTGAAAAAGTAAGGAAACATAAACAAATTCGATAAACAAATTTGTGATGGTACCTGCCCATTAAAACATATTCCAAATGCACAGTGACTTTGAAAAAGTAAGAAACAAAAAAAAATACATCTAAAAAATTTTGAGCATGACAAATTCGTGATGGTACCTGCCCATTGAAACATATTGCAAATGCACAGTGACTTTGAAAAAGTAAGGAAACATAAACAAATTCGATGAACAAATTCGTGATGGTACCTGCCCATTAAAACATATTCCAAATGCACAGTGACTTTGAAAAAGTAAGAAACAAAAAAAAATACATCTAAAAAATTTTGAGCATGACAAATTCGTGATGGTACCTGCCCATTGAAACATATTGCAAATGCACAGTGACTTTGAAAAAGTAAGGAAACATAAACAAATTCGATAAACAAATTCGTGATGGTACCTGCCCATTAAAACATATTCCAAATGCACAGTGACTTTGAAAAAGTAAGAAACAAAACAAAATACATCTAAAAAATTTTGAGCATGACAAATTCGTGATGGTACCTGCCCATTGAAACATATTGCAAATGCACAGTGACTTTGAAAAAGTAAGGAAACATAAACAAATTCGATAAACAAATTCGTGATGGTACCTGCCCATTAAAACATATTCCAAATGCACAGTGACTTTGAAAAAGTAAGAAACAAAAAAAAATACATCTAAAAAATTTTGAGCATGACAAATTCGTGATGGTACCTGCCCATTGAAACATATTGCAAATGCACAGTGACTTTGAAAAAGTAAGGAAACATAAACAAATTCGATAAACAAATTCGTGATGGTACCTGCCCATTAAAACATATTCCAAATGCACAGTGACTTTGAAAAAGTAAGAAACAAAAAAAAATACATCTAAAAAATTTTGAGCATGACAAATTCGTGATGGTACCTGCCCATTGAAACATATTGCAAATGCACAGTGACTTTGAAAAAGTAAGGAAACATAAACAAATTCGATAAACAAATTCGTGATGGTACCTGCCCATTAAAACATATTCCAAATGCACAGTGACTTTGAAAAAGTAAGAAACAAAAAAAAATACATCTAAAAAATTTTGAGCATGACAAATTCGTGATGGTACCTGCCCATTGAAACATATTGCAAATGCACAGTGACTTTGAAAAAGTAAGGAAACATAAACAAATTCGATAAACAAATTCGTGATGGTACCTGCCCATTAAAACATATTCCAAATGCACAGTGACTTTGAAAAAGTAAGAAACAAAAAAAAATACATCTAAAAAATTTTGAGCATGACAAATTCGTGATGGTACCTGCCCATTGAAACATATTGCAAATGCACAGTGACTTTGAAAAAGTAAGGAAACATAAACAAATTCGATGAACAAATTCGTGATGGTACCTGCCCATTAAAACATATTCCAAATGCACAGTGACTTTGAAAAAGTAAGAAACAAAAAAAAATACATCTAAAAAATTTTGAGCATGACAAATTCGTGATGGTACCTGCCCATTGAAACATATTGCAAATGCACAGTGACTTTGAAAAAGTAAGGAAACATAAACAAATTCGATAAACAAATTCGTGATGGTACCTGCCCATTAAAACATATTCCAAATGCACAGTGACTTTGAAAAAGTAAGAAACAAAAAAAAAATACATCTAAAAAATTTTGAGCATGACAAATTCGTGATGGTACCTGCCCATTGAAACATATTGCAAATGCACAGTGACTTTGAAAAAGTAAGGAAACATAAACAAATTCGATAAACAAATTCGTGATGGTACCTGCCCATTAAAACATATTCCAAATGCACAGTGACTTTGAAAAAGTAAGAAACAAAAAAAAATACATCTAAAAAATTTTGAGCATGACAAATTCGTGATGGTACCTGCCCATTGAAACATATTGCAAATGCACAGTGACTTTGAAAAAGTAAGGAAACATAAACAAATTCGATAAACAAATTCGTGATGGTACCTGCCCATTAAAACATATTCCAAATGCACAGTGACTTTGAAAAAGTAAGAAACAAAAAAAAATACATCTAAAAAATTTTGAGCATGACAAATTCGTGATGGTACCTGCCCATTGAAACATATTGCAAATGCACAGTGACTTTGAAAAAGTAAGGAAACATAAACAAATTCGATAAACAAATTCGTGATGGTACCTGCCCATTAAAACATATTCCAAATGCACAGTGACTTTGAAAAAGTAAGAAACAAAAAAAAATACATCTAAAAAATTTTGAGCATGACAAATTCGTGATGGTACCTGCCCATTGAAACATATTGCAAATGCACAGTGACTTTGAAAAAGTAAGGAAACATAAACAAATTCGATAAACAAATTCGTGATGGTACCTGCCCATTAAAACATATTCCAAATGCACAGTGACTTTGAAAAAGTAAGAAACAAAAAAAAATACATCTAAAAAATGTTGAGCATGACAAATTCGTGATGGTACCTGCCCATTGAAACATATTGCAAATGCACAGTGACTTTGAAAAAGTAAGGAAACATAAACAAATTCGATAAACAAATTCGTGATGGTACCTGCCCATTAAAACATATTGCAAATGCACAGTGACTTTGAAAAAGTAAGGAAACATAAACAAAAAAACATCCCAAAAAATGTTGGGTAACCAGCTGCATATTTTAGATCACAAGCTTGAATTTTGAGCATGACAAATTCGTGATGGTACCTGCCCATTAAAACATATTGCAAATGCACAGTGACTTTGAAAAAGTAAGGAAACATAAACAAAAAGACATCCCAACATTTTTTTTTTGGGTTACCAGTTGCATATTTTAGATCACCAGGTGCACATTTCAGGTCACCAGGTGCACATTTCAGATCACCAGGTGCACGGAGGAAAATATTTACTTTTGACTTTGACTTTTGACTTCCTATGACATCATATTGCAAATGGAGAAAACATATGCCTTATGCACAAGTAAAACAAAAAGAAATATGTAATACAAGTTGACCAAGGTATAGTTTGAGCAAAGTAAAGTTTGAATTTTGAGCATGACAAATTCGTGATGGTACCTGCCCATTAAAACATATTGCAAATGCACAGTGACTTTGAAAAAGTAAGGAAACATAAACAAAAAAACATCCCAAAATTTTTTTTGGGGGTTACCAGTTGCATATTTTAGATCACCAGGTGCACATTTCAGGTCACCAGGTGCACATTTCAGATCACCAGGTGCACGGAGGAAAATATTTACTTTTGACTTTGACTTTTGACTTCCTATGACATCATATTGCAAATGGAGAAAACATATGCCTTATGCACAAGTAAAACAAAAAGAAATATGTAATACAAGTTGACCAAGGTATAGTTTGAGCAAAGTAAAGTTTGAATTTTGAGCATGACAAATTCGTGATGGTATCTGCCCATTAAAACATATTGCAAATGCACAGTGACTTTGAAAAAGTAAGGAAACATAAACAAAAAAAATCAAAAAAATTTTGTTGCACATTTTAGATCATCAGTTGCACGGAGGAAAATCGTTACTTTTGACTTTGACTTTTGACTTCCTATGACATCATATTGCAAATGGAGAAAACATATGCCTTATGCACAAGTAAAAAAAATATGATAATAAAGCATGACTAAAGTATGTTGATAAAGTTCTTATACATGTGTTATTGACACAAAAATCGAAAGAATTTTGAAAAAAGGTCAAGAAAGCACTTTTTTAAGGATGTATGAAGTTTTTTACCAAATTTTGACATTTTTGACTTTTGACTTTTGACTTCCTATGAAATCATATTCCAAATGGAGAAAACATATGCCTTATGCACAAGTAAAAAAATATATATATCTATATGATAATAAAGTATGACTAAAGTATGTTGATAAAGTTCTTATACATGTGTAATTGACACAAAAATCGAAAGAATTTTGAAAAAAGGTCCAGAAAGCACTTTTTTAAGGATGTGTGAAGTTTTTTACCAAATTTTGACATTTTTGACTTTTGACTTTTGACTTCCTATGAAATCATATTGCAAATGGACAAAACATATGCCTTATGCGCATGTACTTAAAAAATATATATATATGATGACAAAAGTATACTCATACAGTTCTTACACATGTGTAATTGACAAAAAACTCGAAAGAATTTCGAAAAAAGGTCCAGAAAGCACTTTTTTAAGGGGTTTTAAGTTTTTTTTTTTTTATTTCATTTTTCAAAATTTGGCTTTTGGATGTTGACTTGGGTGTCATTTGCAATATGAAATGCCCCGGTGGAACGCACACGCCCCCTATTGGAATTTTGAAGTGTTACAATTGGCAATTGCCATATGGCATTTGCAATATACTTTGCATGAATCAACGCCAAATTGGGTGGTATTGACCATCGTGTATATGGTTTGTCCAATGCCAATATCCCGCCATTTGTTTTTGTCTTTTCCCTTACACTACACTTTTCCTATGGCTGCATTCCAGGTCAATTGTCCTAGGGCTTTTTTCCAGTTTACTTGTCCTAGGGCTGCATTCCAGTTCGCTTGTCCTAGGGCTGCAATCCAGTACACTTGTCCTAGGGCTGCATTCCAGTTCACTTGTCCTAGTGCTCCATTCCAGTTCACTTGTTCTAGGGCTGCATTCCAGTTCACATGTTCTAGGGCTGTTTTCCAGTTCGCTTGTTCTACGTCTGCATTCCAGTGCACTTGTCCTAGGGCTGCATTCCAGGTCACTTGTCCCAGGGCTGCATTCGAGTATACTTGTCCTAAGGCTGCATTTCAGGTCACTTGTCCTACAGCTGCATTCCAGTTCACTTGTCCTAGGGCTCCATTCCAGTTTACGTGTCCTAGGGCTGCATTCCAGTTCACTTGTAATACGGCTGCATTCCAGTATACTTGTCCTAGGGCTGCATTCCAGTTCACCTGTCCTAGGGCTGCATTCCACTACACTTTTCCTATGGCTGCATTCCAGTTCACTTGTCCTAGGGCTGCAATCCATTTTCACTTGTCATAGGGCTGCAATCCAGTTCACTTGTCCTAGGGCTGCATTCCAGTTCACTTGTCCTATGTCTGCATTCCAGTTCACTTGTCATACGGCTTCATTCCAGTTTACTATGTTCTAGGGCTGCGTTCCAGTAGACTTGTCCTAGGGCTGCATTTCAGTAGACTTGTCCTAGGGCTGCATTCCAGTTCACTTGTCCTAGGGCTGCATTCCAGTTTTCTTGTCCTAGGGCTGCATTCCAGTTCACTTGTCCTAGGGCTGCATTCCATTTCACTTGTCCTACGGCTGCATTCCACTACACTTTTCCTGTGGCTGCATTCCATTTCACTTGTCCTAGGGCTTTATTCCAGTTCACTTGTCCTAGGTTTGCATTCCAGTTCGCTTGTCCTAGGGCTGCAATCCAGGTCACTTGTCCTAGGGCTGCATTCCAGGTCACTTGTACTAGGGCTGCATTCCAGTTCACTTGTCCTAGGGCTGCAATCCAGTTCACTTGTCCTAGGGCTGCATTCCAGTTCACTTGTCCTTGGGCTGTATTCCAGTTCACTTGTCCTAGGGCTCCATTCCAGTTCTCTTGTCCTAGGGCTGTATTCCAGTTCACATGTTCTAGGGCTGCATTTCAGTTCGCTTGTTCTACGGCTGCATTCCAGTAGACTTTCCTAGGGCTGCATTCCAGTAGTCTTGTGCTAGGGCTGCATTCCAGTTCACTTGTCCTAGTGCTGCATTCCAGTACACTTGTCCTAGGGCAGCATTCCAGGTTTCTTGTCCTATGGCTTTATTCCAGTTCACTTGCCCTAGGGCTGCGTTCCAGGTCACTTGTCCTAGGGCTGTATTCCAGATCACTTGTAATAGTGCTGCATTCCAGTTCACTTGTCCTATGGCTGCATTCCAGTATACTTGTCCTAGGGCTGCATTCCAGGTCACTTGTCCTAAGGCATCATTCCACTACACTTTTCCTATGGCTGCATTCCAGGTCACTTGTCCTAGGGCTTTTTTCCAGTTCACTTGTCCTGGGGCTGCATTCCAGTTCGCTTGTCCTAGGGCTGCAATCCAGTTCACTTGTCCTAGGGCTGCATTCCAGTTCACTTGTCCTAGTGCTCCATTCCAGTTCACTTGTTCTAGGGCTGCATTCCAGTTTTCTTGTCCTAGGGCTGCATTCCAGTTCACTTGTCCTAGGGCTGCATTCCATTTCACTTGTCCTACGGCTGCATTCCACTACACTTTTCCTATGGCTGCATTCCAGGTCACTTGTCCTAGGGCTTTATTCCAGTTCACTTGTCCTAGGTTTGCATTCCAGTTCGCTTGTCCTAGGGCTGCAATCCAGGTCACTTGTCCTAGGGCTGCATTCCAGTTCACTTGTCCTAGGGCTGCATTCCAGTTCACTTGTCCTAGGGCTGCAATCCAGTTCACTTGTCCTAGGGCTGCATTCCAGTTCACTTGTCCTAGGGCTGCATTCCAGTTCACTTGTCCTAGGGCTCCATTCCAGTTCTCTTGTCCTAGGGCTGCATTCCAGTTCACATGTTCTAGGGCTGCATTTCAGTTCGCTTGTTCTACGGCTGCATTCCAGTAGACTTTCCTAGGGCTGCATTCCAGTAGTGTTGTGCTAGGGCTGCATTCCAGTTCACTTGTCCTAGTGCTGCATTCCAGTATACTTGTCCTAGGGCAGCATTCCAGGTTTCTTGTCCTATGGCTTTATTCCAGTTCACTTGCCCTAGGGCTGCGTTCCAGGTCACTTGTCCTAGGGCTGTATTCCAGATCACTTGTCCTAGTGCTGCATTCCAGTTCACTTGTCCTATGGCTGCATTCCAGTATACTTGTCCTAGGGCTGCATTCCAGGTCACTTGTCCTAAGGCATCATTCCACTACACTTTTCCTATGGCTGCATTCCAGGTCACTTGTCCTAGGGCTTTTTTCCAGTTCACTTGTCCTAGGGCTGCATTCCAGTTCGCTTGTCCTAGGGCTGCAATCCAGTTCACTTGTCCTAGTGCTGCATTCCAGTATACTTGTCCTAGGGCAGCATTCCAGGTTTCTTGTCCTATGGCTTTATTCCAGTTCACTTGCCCTAGGGCTGCGTTCCAGGTCACTTGTCCTAGGGCTGTATTCCAGATCACTTGTCCTAGTGCTGCATTCCAGTTCACTTGTCCTATGGCTGCATTCCAGTATACTTGTCCTAGGGCTGCATTCCAGGTCACTTGTCCTAAGGCATCATTCCACTACACTTTTCCTATGGCTGCATTCCAGGTCACTTGTCCTAGGGCTTTTTTCCAGTTCACTTGTCCTAGGGCTGCATTCCAGTTCGCTTGTCCTAGGGCTGCAATCCAGTTCACTTGTCCTAGGGCTGCATTCCAGTTCACTTGTCCTAGTGCTCCATTCCAGTTCACTTGTTCTAGGGCTGCATTCCAGTTCACATGTTCTAGAGCTGCTTTCCAGTTCGCTTGTTCTACGGCTGCATTCCAGTTCACTTGTCCTAGGGCTGCATTCCAGGTCACTTGTCCCAGGGCTGCATTCGAGTATACTTGTCCTAAGGCTGCATTTCAGGTCACTTGTCCTACAGCTGCATTCCCGTTCACTTGTCCTAGGGCTCCATTCCAGTTCATGTGTCCTAGGGCTGCATTCCAGTTCACTTGTAATACGTCTGCATTCCAGTATACTTGTCCTAGGGCTGCATTCCAGGTCACTTGTCCTACGGCAGCATTCCACTACACTTTTCCTATGGCTGCATTCCAGGTCACTTGTCCTAGGGCTTTTTTCCAGTTCACTTGCCCTAGGGCTGCATTCCAGTTCACTTGTCCTAGGGCTGCATTCCAGTTCACTTGTCCTAGGGCTGCAATACATTTTCACTTGTCCTAGGGCTGCAATCCAGTTACTTGTCCTAGGGCTGCATTCCAGTTCACTTGTCCTATGTCTGCATTCCAGTTCACTTGTCATACGGCTTCATTCCAGTTTACTATGTTCTAGGGCTGCGTTCCAGTAGACTTGTCCTAGGGCTGCATTCCAGTTCACTTGTCCTAGGGCTGCATTCCAGTTTTCTTGTCCTAGGGCTGCATTCCAGTTCACTTGTCCTAGGGCTGCATTCCAGTTCACTTGTCCTACGGCTGCATTCCACTACACTTTTCCTAGGTCTTTTTTCCAGTTCACTTGTCCTAGGTTTGCATTCCAGTTCGCTTCTCCTAGGGCTGCAATCCAGGTCACTTGTCTTAGGGCTCCATTCCAGTTCACTTGTTCTAGGGCTGCATTCCAGTTCACTTGTCCTAGGGCTGCATTCCAGTTCACTTGTCCTACGGCTGCATTCCAGGTCACTTGTCCTAGGTCTTTTTTCCAGTTCACTTGTCCTAGGTTTGCATTCCAGTTCGCTTCTCCTAGGGCTGCAATCCAGGTCACTTGTCCTAGGGCTCCATTCCAGTTCACTTGTTCTAGGGCTGCATTCCAGTTCACTTGTCCTAGGGCTGCATTCGAGTATACTTGTCCTAAGGCTGCATTTCAGGTCACTTGTCCTACGCCTGCATTCCAGTACACTTGTCCTACGGCTGCATTCCAGTTCACATGTTCTAGGGCTGCTTTCCAGTTCGCTTGTTCTACGGCTGCATTCCAGTTCAATTGTCCTAGGGCTGCATTCCAGGTCACTTGTCCCAGGGCTGCATTCGAGTATACTTGTCCTAAGGCTGCATTTCAGGTCACTTGTCCTACGGCTGCATTCCAGTTCACTTGTCCTAGGGCTCCATTCCAGTTCACATGTCCTAGGGCTGCATTCCATTTCACTTGCCCTAGGGCTGCATTTCAGGTCACTTGTCCTAGGGCTGCATTCCAGTTCACCTGTCCTAGGGCTGCATTCCACTACACTTTTCCTAGGGCTTCATTCCAGGTCACTTGTCCTAGGGCTTTATTCCAGTTCCCTTGCCATAGGGCTGCATTCCAGGTCAATTGTCCTAGGTCTGCATTCCAGGTCACTTGTCCTAGGGCTGCAATCCAGTTTACTTGTCCTAGTGCTGCATTCCAGGGGACTTGTCCTACGGCTGCATTCCAGTTCACTTGTGCTAGGGCTGCATTCCATTTTACTTGTCCTAGGGCTGCATTCCAGGTCACTTGTCCTAGGTCTGCATACCAGGTCACTTGTCCTAGGGCTGCAATCCAGTTTACTTGTCCTAGGGCTGCATTCCAGGTCACTTGTCCTACGGCTGCATTCCAGTTCACTTGTGCTAGGGCTGCATTCCATTTCACTTGTCCTAGGGCTGCATTCCAGGTCACTTGTCCTAGGGCTGCATTCCAGTTCACTTGTCCTATGGCTGCATTCCAGTTTACTTGTCCTAGGGCTGCATTCCAGTTCACTTGTCCTAGGGCTCCATTCCAGTTCTCTTGTTCTAGGGCTGCATTCCAGTTCACATGTTCTAGGGCTGCATTTCAGTTCGCTTGTTCTACGGCTGCATTCCAGTAGACTTTCCAAGGGCTGCATTCCAGTAGTCTTGTGCTAGGGCTGCATTCCAGTGCACTTGTCCTAGTGCTGCATTCCAGTACACTTGTCCTAGGGCAGCATTCCAGGTCTCTTGTCCTAGGGCTTTATTCCAGTTCACTTGCCCTAGGGCTGCGTTCCAGTTCACTTGTCCTACGGCTGCATTCCAGATCACTTGTCCTAGTGCTGCATTCCAGTTCACTTGTCCTATGGCTGCATTCCAGTATACTTGTCCTAGGGCTGCATTCCAGGTCACTTGTCCTAAGGCATCATTCCACTACACTTTTCCTATGGCTGCATTCCAGGTCACTTGTCCTAGGGCTTTTTTCCAGCTCACTTGTCCTAGTGCTCCATTCCAGTTCACTTGTTCTAGGGCTGCATTCCAGTTAACATGTTCTAGGGCTGCTTTCCAGTTCGCTTGTTCTACGGCTGCATTCCAGTTCACTTGTCCGAGGGCTGCATTCGAGTATACTTGTCCTAAGGCTGCATTTCAGGTCACTTGTCCTACGGCTGCATTCCAGTTCACTTGTCCTAGGGCTCCATTCCAGTTCACGTGTCCAAGGGCTGCATTCCATATCACTTGTCCTAGGGCTGCATTTCAGGTCACTTGTCCTATGGCTGCATTCCAGTTCACTTGTCCTAGGGCTGCATTCCACTACACTTTTACTATGGCTTCATTCCAGGTCACTTGTCCTAGGGCTTTATTCCAGTTCACTTGCCATAGGGCTGCATTCCAGGTCACTTGTCCTAGGTCTGCATTCCAGGTCACTTGTCCTAGGGCTGCAATCCAGTTTACTTGTCCTAGGGCTGCATTCCAGGTTACTTGTCCTACGGCTGCATTCCAGTTCACTTGTGCTAGGGCTGCATTCCATTTCACTTGTCCTAGGGCTGCATTCCATGTCACTTGTCCTAGGGCTGCATTCCAGTTCACTTGTCCTAGGGCTGCAATACAGTTCACTTGTCCTAGGGCTGCATTCCAGTTCACTTGTCCTAGGGCTGCATTTCAGTTCACTTGTCCTAGGGCTCCATTCCAGTTCTCTTGTTCTAGGGCTGCATTCCAGTTCACATGTTCTAGGGCTGCATTTCAGTTCGCTTGTTCTACGGCTGCATTCCAGTAGACTTTCCTAGGGCTGCATTCCAGTAGTCTTGTGCTAGGGCTGCATTCCAGTTCACTTGTCCTAGTGCTGCATTCCAGTACACTTGTCCTAGGGCAGCATTCCAGGTCTCTTGTCCTAGGGCTTTATTCCAGTTCACTTGCCCTAGGGCTGCGTTCCAGTTCACTTGTCCTAGGGCTGCATTCCAGATCACTTGTCCTAGTGCTGCATTCCAGGTCACTTGTCCTATGGCTGCATTCCAGGTCACTTGTCCTATGGCTGCATTCCAGTATACTTGTCCTAGGGCTGCATTCCAGGTCACTTGTCCTAAGGCATCATTCCACTACACTTTTCCTATGGCTGCATTCCAGGTCACTTGTCCTAGGGCTTTTTTCCAGTTTACTTGTCCTAGGGCTGCATTCCAGTTCGCTTGTCCTAGGGCTGCAATCCAGTTCACTTGTCCTAGGGTTGCATTCCAGTTCACTTGTCCTAGTGCTCCATTCCAGTTCACTTGTTCTAGGGCTGCATTCCAGTTCACATGTTCTAGGGATGCTTTCCAGTTCGCTTGTTCTACGGCTGCATTCCAGTTCACTTGTCCTAGGGCTGCATTCCAGGTCACTTGTCCCAGGGCTGCATTCGAGTATACTTGTCCTAAGGCTGCATTTCAGGTCACTTGTCCTACAGCTGCATTCCAGTCCACTTGTCCTAGGGCTCCATTCCAGTTTACGTGTCCTAGGGCTGCATTCCAGGTCACTTGTCCTACGGCAGCATTCCACTACACTTTTCCTATGGCTGCATTCCAGTTCACTTGTCCTAGGGCTTTTTTCCAGTTCACTTGCCCTAAGGCTGCATTCCAGTTCACTTGTCCTAGGGCTGCAATCCAGTTTACTTGTCCTAGGGCTGCATTCCAGGTCACTTGTCCTACGGCTGCATTCCAGTTCACTTGTGCTAGGGCTGCATTCCATTTCACTTGTCCTAGGGCTGCATTCCAGGTCACTTGTCCTAGGGCTGCATTCCAGTTCACTTGTCCTAGGGCTGCATTCCAGTTTACTTGTCCTAGGGCTGCATTCCAGTTCACTTGTCCTAGGGCTTTATTCCAGTTCCCTTGCCATAGGGCTGCATTCCAGGTCACTTGTCCTAGCTCTGCATTCCAGGTCACTTGTCCTAGGGCTGCAATCCAGTTCACTTGTGCTAGGGCTGCATTCCATTTCACTTGTCCTAGGGCTGCATTCCAGGTCACTTGTCCTAGGGCTGCATTCCAGTTCACTTGTCCTAGGGCTGCAATCCAGGTCACTTGTCCTAGGGCTGCATTCCAGTTCACTTGTCCTAGGGCTGCATTCCAGTTCACTTGTCTTAGGGCTCCATTCCAGTTCTCTTGTTCTAGGGCTGCATTCCAGTTCACATGTTCTAGGGCTGCATTTCAGTTCGCTTGTTCTACGGCTGCATTCCAGTAGACTTTCCTAGGGCTGCATTCCAGTAGTCTTGTGCTAGGGCTGCATTCCAGTTCACTTGTCCTAGTGCTGCATTCCAGTACACTTGTCCTAGGGCAGCATTCCAGGTCTCTTGTCCTAGGGCTTTATTCCAGTTCACTTGCCCTAGGGCTGCGTTCCAGTTCACTTGTCCTAAGGCTGCATTCCAGATAACTTGTCCTAGTGCTGCATTCCAGTTCACTTGTCCTATGGCTGCATTCCAGTATACTTGTCCTAGGGCTGCATTCCAGGTCACTTGTCCTAAGGCATCATTCCACTACACTTTTCCTATGGCTGCATTCCAGGTCAATTGTCCTAGGGCTTTTTTCCAGTTTACTTGTCCTAGGGCTGCATTCCAGTTCGCTTGTCCTAGGGTTGCAATCCAATTCACTTGTCCTAGGGCTGCATTCCAGTTCACTTGTCCTAGTGCTCCATTCCAGTTCACTTGTTCTAGGGCTGCATTCCAGTTCACATGTTCTAGGGCTGTTTTCCAGTTCGCTTGTTCTACGTCTGCATTCCAGTGCACTTGTCCTAGGGCTGCATTCCAGGTCACTTGTCCCAGGGCTGCATTCGAGTATACTTGTCCTAAGGCTGCATTTCAGGTCACTTGTCCTACAGCTGCATTCCAGTTCACTTGTCCTAGGGCTCCATTCCAGTTTACGTGTCCTAGGGCTACATTCCAGTTCACTTGTAATACGGCTGCATTCCAGTATACTTGTCCTAGGGCTACATTCCAGTTCACCTGTCCTAGGGCTGCATTCCACTACACTTTTCCTATGGCTGCATTCCAGTTCACTTGTCCTAGGGCTGCAATCCATTTTCACTTGTCATAGGGCTGCAATCCAGTTCACTTGTCCTAGGGCTGCATTCCAGTTCACTTGTCCTATGTCTGCATTCCAGTTCACTTGTCATACGGCTTCATTCCAGTTTACTATGTTCTAGGGCTGCGTTCCAGTAGACTTGTCCTAGGGCTGCATTTCAGTAGACTTGTCCTAGGGCTTTATTCCAGTTCCCTTGCCATAGGGCTGCATTCCAGGTTACTTGTCCTAGGTCTGCATTCCAGGTCACTTGTCCTAGGGCTGCAATCCAGTTTACTTGTCCTAGTGCTGCATTCCAGGTCACTTGTCCTACGGCTGCATTCCAGTTCACTTGTGCTAGGGCTGCATTCCATTTCACTTGTCCTAGGGCTGCATTCCAGGTCACTTGTCCTAGGTCTGCATTCCAGGTCACTTGTCCTAGGGCTGCAATCCAGTTTACTTGTCCTAGGGCTGCATTCCAGGTCACTTGTCCTACGGCTGCATTCCAGTTCACTTGTGCTAGGGCTGCATTCCATTTCACTTGTCCTAGGGCTGCATTCCAGGTCACTTGTCCTAGGGCTGCATTCCAGTTCACTTGTCCTAGGGCTGCATTCCAGTTTACTTGTCCTAGGGCTGCATTCCAGTTCACTTGTCCTAGGGCTCCATTCCAGTTCTCTTGTTCTAGGGCTGCATTCCAGTTCACATGTTCTAGGGCTGCATTTCAGTTCGCTTGTTCTACGGCTGCATTCCAGTAGACTTACCAAGGGCTGCATTCCAGTAGTCTTGTGCTAGGGCTGCATTCCAGTGCACTTGTCCTAGTGCTGCATTCCAGTACACTTGTCCTAGGGCAGCATTCCAGGTCTCTTGTCCTAGGGCTTTATTCCAGTTCACTTGCCCTAGGGCTAGGTTCCAGTTCACTTGTCCTACGGCTGCATTCCAGTTCACTTGTCCTAGTGCTGCATTCCAGTTCACTTGTCCTACGGCTGCATTCCAGTATACTTGTCCTAGGGCTGCATTCCAGGTCACTTGTCCTAAGGCATCATTCCACTACACTTTTCCTATGGCTGCATTCCAGGTCACTTGTCCTAGGGCTTTTTTCCAGCTCACTTGTCCTAGGGCTGCAATCCAGTTCACTTGTCCTAGGGCTTCATTCCTGTTCACTTGTTCTAGGGCTGCATTCCAGTTAACATGTTCTAGGGCTGCTTTCCAGTTCGCTTGTTCTACGGCTGCATTCCAGTTCACTTGTCCTAGGGCTGCATTCCAGGTCACTTGTCCGAGGGCTGCATTCGAGTATACTTGTCCTAAGGCTGCATTTCAGGTCACTTGTCCTACGGCTGCATTCCAGTTCACTTGTCCTAGGGCTCCATTCCAGTTCACGTGTCCAAGGGCTGCATTCCATATCACTTGTCCTAGGGCTGCATTTCAGGTCACTTGTCCTATGGCTGCATTCCAGTTCACTTGTCCTAGGGCTGCATTCCACTACACTTTTCCTAGGGCTTCATTCCAGGTCACTTGTCCTAGGGCTTTATTCCAGTTCCCTTGCCATAGGGCTGCATTCCAGGTCACTTGTCCTAGCTCTGCATTCCAGGTCACTTGTCCTAGGGCTGCAATCCAGTTCACTTGTGCTAGGGCTGCATTCCATTTCACTTGTCCTAGGGCTGCATTCCAGGTCACTTGTCCTAGGGCTGCATTCCAGTTCACTTGTCCTAGGGCTGCAATCCAGGTCACTTGTCCTAGGGCTGCATTCCAGTTCACTTGTCCTAGGGCTGCATTCCAGTTCACTTGTCCTAGGGCTCCATTCCAGTTCTCTTGTTCTAGGGCTGCATTCCAGTTCACATGTTCTAGGGCTGCATTTCAGTTCGCTTGTTCTACGGCTGCATTCCAGTAGACTTTCCTAGGGCTGCATTCCAGTAGTCTTGTGCTAGGGCTGCATTCCAGTTCACTTGTCCTAGTGCTGCATTCCAGTACACTTGTCCTAGGGCAGCATTCCAGGTCTCTTGTCCTAGGGCTTTATTCCAGTTCACTTGCCCTAGGGCTGCGTTCCAGTTCACTTGTCCTAGGGCTGCATTCCAGATAACTTTTCCTAGTGCTGCATTCCAGTTCACTTGTCCTATGGCTGCATTCCAGTATACTTGTCCTAGGGCTGCATTCCAGGTCACTTGTCCTAAGGCATCATTCCACTACACTTTTCCTATGGCTGCATTCCAGGTCAATTGTCCTAGGGCTTTTTTCCAGTTTACTTGTCCTAGGGCTGCATTCCAGTTCGCTTGTCCTAGGGCTGCAATCCAGTACACTTGTCCTAGGGCTGCATTCCAGTTCACTTGTCCTAGTGCTCCATTCCAGTTCACTTGTTCTAGGGCTGCATTCCAGTTCACATGTTCTAGGGCTGTTTTCCAGTTCGCTTGTTCTACGTCTGCATTCCAGTGCACTTGTCCTAGGGCTGCATTCCAGGTCACTTGTCCCAGGGCTGCATTCGAGTATACTTGTCCTAAGGCTGCATTTCAGGTCACTTGTCCTACAGCTGCATTCCAGTTCACTTGTCCTAGGGCTCCATTCCAGTTTACGTGTCCTAGGGCTGCATTCCAGTTCACTTGTAATACGGCTGCATTCCAGTATACTTGTCCTAGGGCTGCATTCCAGTTCACCTGTCCTAGGGCTGCATTCCACTACACTTTTCCTATGGCTGCATTCCAGTTCACTTGTCCTAGGGCTGCAATCCATTTTCACTTGTCATAGGGCTGCAATCCTGTTCACTTGTCCTAGGGCTGCATTCCAGTTCACTTGTCCTATGTCTGCATTCCAGTTCACTTGTCATACGGCTTCATTCCAGTTTACTATGTTCTAGGGCTGCGTTCCAGTAGACTTGTCCTAGGGCTGCATTTCAGTAGACTTGTCCTAGGGCTGCATTCCAGTTCACTTGTCCTAGGGCTGCATTCCATTTCACTTGTCCTACGGCTGCATTCCACTACACTTTTCCTGTGGCTGCATTCCAGTTCACTTGTCCTAGGGCTTTATTCCAGTTCACTTGTCCTAGGTTTGCATTCCAGTTCGCTTGTCCTAGGGCTGCAATCCAGGTCACTTGTCCTAGGGCTGCATTCCAGGTCACTTGTACTAGGGCTGCATTCCAGTTCACTTGTCCTAGGGCTGCAATCCAGTTCACTTGTCCTAGGGCTGCATTCCAGTTCACTTGTCCTAGGGCTGTATTCCAGTTCACTTGTCCTAGGGCTCCATTCCAGTTCTCTTGTCCTAGGGCTGCATTCCAGTTCACATGTTCTAGGGCTGCATTTCAGTTCGCTTGTTCTACGGCTGCATTCCAGTAGACTTTCCTAGGGCTGCATTCCAGTAGTCTTGTGCTAGGGCTGCATTCCAGTTCACTTGTCCTAGTGCTGCATTCCAGTACACTTGTCCTAGGGCAGCATTCCAGGTTTCTTGTCCTATGGCTTTATTCCAGTTCACTTGCCCTAGGGCTGCGTTCCAGGTCACTTGTCCTAGGGCTGTATTCCAGATCACTTGTAATAGTGCTGCATTCCAGTTCACTTGTCCTATGGCTGCATTCCAGTATACTTGTCCTAGGGCTGCATTCCAGGTCACTTGTCCTAAGGCATCATTCCACTACACTTTTCCTATGGCTGCATTCCAGGTCACTTGTCCTAGGGCTTTTTTCCAGTTCACTTGTCCTGGGGCTGCATTCCAGTTCGCTTGTCCTAGGGCTGCAATCCAGTTCACTTGTCCTAGGGCTGCATTCCAGTTCACTTGTCCTAGTGCTCCATTCCAGTTCACTTGTTCTAGGGCTGCATTCCAGTTTTCTTGTCCTAGGGCTGCATTCCAGTTCACTTGTCCTAGGGCTGCATTCCATTTCACTTGTCCTACGGCTGCATTCCACTACACTTTTCCTATGGCTGCATTCCAGGTCACTTGTCCTAGGGCTTTATTCCAGTTCACTTGTCCTAGGTTTGCATTCCAGTTCGCTTGTCCTAGGGCTGCAATCCAGGTCACTTGTCCTAGGGCTGCATTCCAGTTCACTTGTCCTAGGGCTGCATTCCAGTTCACTTGTCCTAGGGCTGCAATCCAGTTCACTTGTCCTAGGGCTGCATTCCAGTTCACTTGTCCTAGGGCTGCATTCCAGTTCACTTGTCCTAGGGCTCCATTCCAGTTCTCTTGTCCTAGGGCTGCATTCCAGTAGTGTTGTGCTAGGGCTGCATTCCAGTTCACTTGTCCTAGTGCTGCATTCCAGTATACTTGTCCTAGGGCAGCATTCCAGGTTTCTTGTCCTATGGCTTTATTCCAGTTCACTTGCCCTAGGGCTGCGTTCCAGGTCACTTGTCCTAGGGCTGTATTCCAGATCACTTGTCCTAGTGCTGCATTCCAGTTCACTTGTCCTATGGCTGCATTCCAGTATACTTGTCCTAGGGCTGCATTCCAGGTCACTTGTCCTAAGGCATCATTCCACTACACTTTTCCTATGGCTGCATTCCAGGTCACTTGTCCTAGGGCTTTTTTCCAGTTCACTTGTCCTAGGGCTGCATTCCAGTTCGCTTGTCCTAGGGCTGCAATCCAGGTCACTTGTCCTAGTGCTGCATTCCAGTATACTTGTCCTAGGGCAGCATTCCAGGTTTCTTGTCCTATGGCTTTATTCCAGTTCACTTGCCCTAGGGCTGCGTTCCAGGGCACTTGTCCTAGGGCTGTATTCCAGATCACTTGTCCTAGTGCTGCATTCCAGTTCACTTGTCCTATGGCTGCATTCCAGTATACTTGTCCTAGGGCTGCATTCCAGGTCACTTGTCCTAAGGCATCATTCCACTACACTTTTCCTATGGCTGCATTCCAGGTCACTTGTCCTAGGGCTTTTTTCCAGTTCACTTGTCCTAGGGCTGCATTCCAGTTCGCTTGTCCTAGGGCTGCAATCCAGTTCACTTGTCCTAGGGCTGCATTCCAGTTCACTTGTCCTAGTGCTCCATTCCAGTTCACTTGTTCTAGGGCTGCATTCCAGTTCACATGTTCTAGGGCTGCTTTCCAGTTCGCTTGTTCTACGGCTGCATTCCAGTTCACTTGTCCTAGGGCTGCATTCCAGGTCACTTGTCCCAGGGCTGCATTCGAGTATACTTGTCCTAAGGCTGCATTTCAGGTCACTTGTCCTACAGCTGCATTCCCGTTCACTTGTCCTAGGGCTCCATTCCAGTTCATGTGTCCTAGGGCTGCATTCCAGTTCACTTGTAATACGGCTGCATTCCAGTATACTTGTCCTAGGGCTGCATTCCAGGTCACTTGTCCTACGGCAGCATTCCACTACACTTTTCCTATGGCTGCATTCCAGGTCACTTGTCCTAGGGCTTTTTTCCAGTTCACTTGCCCTAGGGCTGCATTCCAGTTCACTTGTCCTAGGGCTGCATTCCAGTTCACTTGTCCTAGGGCTGCAATACATTTTCACTTGTCCTAGGGCTGCAATCCAGTTACTTGTCCTAGGGCTGCATTCCAGTTCACTTGTCCTATGTCTGCATTCCAGTTCACTTGTCATACGGCTTCATTCCAGTTTACTATGTTCTAGGGCTGCGTTCCAGTAGACTTGTCCTAGGGCTGCATTTCAGTAGACTTGTCCTAGGGCTGCATTCCAGTTCACTTGTCCTAGGGCTGCATTCCAGTTTTCTTGTCCTAGGGCTGCATTCCAGTTCACTTGTCCTAGGGCTGCATTCCAGTTCACTTGTCCTACGGCTGCATTCCACTACACTTTTCCTAGGTCTTTTTTCCAGTTCACTTGTCCTAGGTTTGCATTCCAGTTCGCTTCTCCTAGGGCTGCAATCCAGGTCACTTGTCCTAGGGCTCCATTCCAGTTCACTTGTTCTAGGGCTGCATTCCAGTTCACTTGTCCTAGGGCTGCATTCCAGTTCACTTGTCCTACGGCTGCATTCCAGGTCACTTGTCCTAGGTCTTTTTTCCAGTTCACTTGTCCTAGGTTTGCATTCCAGTTCGCTTCTCCTAGGGCTGCAATCCAGGTCACTTGTCCTAGGGCTCCATTCCAGTTCACTTGTTCTAGGGCTGCATTCCAGTTCACTTGTCCTAGGGCTGCATTCGAGTATACTTGTCCTAAGGCTGCATTTCAGGTCACTTGTCCTACGCCTGCATTCCAGTACACTTGTCCTACGGCTGCATTCCAGTTCACATGTTCTAGGGCTGCTTTCCAGTTCGCTTGTTCTACGGCTGCATTCCAGTTCAATTGTCCTAGGGCTGCATTCCAGGTCACTTGTCCCAGGGCTGCATTCGAGTATACTTGTCCTAAGGCTGCATTTCAGGTCACTTGTCCTACGGCTGCATTCCAGTTCACTTGTCCTAGGGCTCCATTCCAGTTCACATGTCCTAGGGCTGCATTCCATTTCACTTGCCCTAGGGCTGCATTTCAGGTCACTTGTCCTAGGGCTGCATTCCAGGTCACCTGTCCTAGGGCTGCATTCCACTACACTTTTCCTAGGGCTTCATTCCAGGTCACTTGTCCTAGGGCTTTATTCCAGTTCCCTTGCCATAGGGCTGCATTCCAGGTCATTTGTCCTAGGTCTGCATTCCAGGTCACTTGTCCTAGGGCTGCAATCCAGTTTACTTGTCCTAGTGCTGCATTCCAGGGGACTTGTCCTACGGCTGCATTCCAGTTCACTTGTGCTAGGGCTGCATTCCATTTCACTTGTCCTAGGGCTGCATTCCAGGTCACTTGTCCTAGGTCTGCATACCAGGTCACTTGTCCTAGGGCTGCAATCCAGTTTACTTGTCCTAGGGCTGCATTCCAGGTCACTTGTCCTACGGCTGCATTCCAGTTCACTTGTGCTAGGGCTGCATTCCATTTCACTTGTCCTAGGGCTGCATTCCAGGTCACTTGTCCTAGGGCTGCATTCCAGTTCACTTGTCCTATGGCTGCATTCCAGTTTACTTGTCCTAGGGCTGCATTCCAGTTCACTTGTCCTAGGGCTCCATTCCAGTTCTCTTGTTCTAGGGCTGCATTCCAGTTCACATGTTCTAGGGCTGCATTTCAGTTCGCTTGTTCTACGGCTGCATTCCAGTAGACTTTCCAAGGGCTGCATTCCAGTAGTCTTGTGCTAGGGCTGCATTCCAGTGCACTTGTCCTAGTGCTGCATTCCAGTACACTTGTCCTAGGGCAGCATTCCAGGTCTCTTGTCCTAGGGCTTTATTCCAGTTCACTTGCCCTAGGGCTGCGTTCCAGTTCACTTGTGCTACGGCTGCATTCCAGATCGCTTGTCCTAGTGCTGCATTCCAGTTCACTTGTCCTATGGCTGCATTCCAGTATACTTGTCCTAGGGCTGCATTCCAGGTCACTTGTCCTAAGGCATCATTCCACTACACTTTTCCTATGGCTGCATTCCAGGTCACTTGTCCTAGGGCTTTTTTCCAGCTCACTTGTCCTAGGGCTGCAATCCAGTTCACTTGTCCTAGGGCTGCATTCCTGTTCACTTGTCCTAGTGCTCCATTCCAGTTCACTTGTTCTAGGGCTGCATTCCAGTTAACATGTTCTAGGGCTGCTTTCCAGTTCGCTTGTTCTACGGCTGCATTCCAGTTCACTTGTCCGAGGGCTGCATTCGAGTATACTTGTCCCAAGGCTGCATTTCAGGTCACTTGTCCTACGGCTGCATTCCAGTTCACTTGTCCTAGGGCTCCATTCCAGTTCACGTGTCCAAGGGCTGCATTCCATATCACTTGTCCTAGGGCTGCATTTCAGGTCACTTGTCCTATGGCTGCATTCCAGTTCACTTGTCCTAGGGCTGCATTCCACTACACTTTTCCTATGGCTTCATTCCAGGTCACTTGTCCTAGGGCTTTTTTCCAGTTCACTTGCCCTAAGGCTGCATTCCAGTTCACTTGTCCTAGGGCTGCAATCCAGTTTACTTGTCCTAGGGCTGCATTCCAGGTCACTTGTCCTACGGCTGCATTCCAGTTCACTTGTGCTAGGGCTGCATTCCATTTCACTTGTCCTAGGGCTGCATTCCAGGTCACTTGTCCTAGGGCTGCATTCCAGTTCACTTGTCCTAGGGCTGCATTCCAGTTTACTTGTCCTAGGGCTGCATTCCAGTTCACTTGTCCTAGGGCTTTATTCCAGTTCCCTTGCCATAGGGCTGCATTCCAGGTCAATTGTCCTAGCTCTGCATTCCAGGTCACTTGTCCTAGGGCTGCAATCCAGTTCACTTGTGCTAGGGCTGCATTCCATTTCACTTGTCCTAGGGCTGCATTCCAGGTCACTTGTCCTAGGGCTGCATTCCAGTTCACTTGTCCTAGGGCTGCAATCCAGGTCACTTGTCCTAGGGCTGCATTCCAGTTCACTTGTCCTAGGGCTGCATTCCAGTTCACTTGTCTTAGGGCTCCATTCCAGTTCTCTTGTTCTAGGGCTGCATTCCAGTTCACATGTTCTAGGGCTGCATTTCAGTTCGCTTGTTCTACGGCTGCATTCCAGTAGACTTTCCTAGGGCTGCATTCCAGTAGTCTTGTGCTAGGGCTGCATTCCAGTTCACTTGTCCTAGTGCTGCATTCCAGTACACTTGTCCTAGGGCAGCATTCCAGGTCTCTTGTCCTAGGGCTTTATTCCAGTTCACTTGCCCTAGGGCTGCGTTCCAGTTCACTTGTCCTAAGGCTGCATTCCAGATAACTTGTCCTAGTGCTGCATTCCAGTTCACTTGTCCTATGGCTGCATTCCAGTATACTTGTCCTAGGGCTGCATTCCAGGTCACTTGTCCTAAGGCATCATTCCACTACACTTTTCCTATGGCTGCATTCCAGGTCAATTGTCCTAGGGCTTTTTTCCAGTTTACTTGTCCTAGGGCTGCATTCCAGTTCGCTTGTCCTAGGGCTGCAATCCAATTCACTTGTCCTAGGGCTGCATTCCAGTTCACTTGTCCTAGTGCTCCATTCCAGTTCACTTGTTCTAGGGCTGCATTCCAGTTCACATGTTCTAGGGCTGTTTTCCAGTTCGCTTGTTCTACGTCTGCATTCCAGTGCACTTGTCCTAGGGCTGCATTCCAGGTCACTTGTCCCAGGGCTGCATTCGAGTATACTTGTCCTAAGGCTGCATTTCAGGTCACTTGTCCTACAGCTGCATTCCAGTTCACTTGTCCTAGGGCTCCATTCCAGTTTACGTGTCCTAGGGCTACATTCCAGTTCACTTGTAATACGGCTGCATTCCAGTATACTTGTCCTAGGGCTACATTCCAGTTCACCTGTCCTAGGGCTGCATTCCACTACACTTTTCCTATGGCTGCATTCCAGTTCACTTGTCCTAGGGCTGCAATCCATTTTCACTTGTCATAGGGCTGCAATCCAGTTCACTTGTCCTAGGGCTGCATTCCAGTTCACTTGTCCTATGTCTGCATTCCAGTTCACTTGTCATACGGCTTCATTCCAGTTTACTATGTTCTAGGGCTGCGTTCCAGTAGACTTGTCCTAGGGCTGCATTTCAGTAGACTTGTCCTAGGGCTTTATTCCAGTTCCCTTGCCATAGGGCTGCATTCCAGGTTACTTGTCCTAGGTCTGCATTCCAGGTCACTTGTCCTAGGGCTGCAATCCAGTTTACTTGTCCTAGTGCTGCATTCCAGGTCACTTGTCCTACGGCTGCATTCCAGTTCACTTGTGCTAGGGCTGCATTCCATTTCACTTGTCCTAGGGCTGCATTCCAGGTCACTTGTCCTAGGTCTGCATTCCAGGTCACTTGTCCTAGGGCTGCAATCCAGTTTACTTGTCCTAGGGCTGCATTCCAGGTCACTTGTCCTACGGCTGCATTCCAGTTCACTTGTGCTAGGGCTGCATTCCATTTCACTTGTCCTAGGGCTGCATTCCAGGTCACTTGTCCTAGGGCTGCATTCCAGTTCACTTGTCCTAGGGCTGCATTCCAGTTTACTTGTCCTAGGGCTGCATTCCAGTTCACTTGTCCTAGGGCTCCATTCCAGTTCTCTTGTTCTAGGGCTGCATTCCAGTTCACATGTTCTAGGGCTGCATTTCAGTTCGCTTGTTCTACGGCTGCATTCCAGTAGACTTACCAAGGGCTGCATTCCAGTAGTCTTGTGCTAGGGCTGCATTCCAGTGCACTTGTCCTAGTGCTGCATTCCAGTACACTTGTCCTAGGGCAGCATTCCAGGTCTCTTGTCCTAGGGCTTTATTCCAGTTCACTTGCCCTAGGGCTAGGTTCCAGTTCACTTGTCCTACGGCTGCATTCCAGTTCACTTGTCCTAGTGCTGCATTCCAGTTCACTTGTCCTACGGCTGCATTCCAGTATACTTGTCCTGGGGCTGCATTCCAGGTCATTTGTCCTAAGGCATCATTCCACTACACTTTTCCTATGGCTGCATTCCAGGTCACTTGTCCTAGGGCTTTTTTCCAGCTCACTTGTCCTAGGGCTGCAATCCAGTTCACTTGTCCTAGGGCTTCATTCCTGTTCACTTGTCCTAGTGCTCCATTCCAGTTCACTTGTTCTAGGGCTGCATTCCAGTTAACATGTTCTAGGGCTGCTTTCCAGTTCGCTTGTTCTACGGCTGCATTCCAGTTCACTTGTCCTAGGGCTGCATTCCAGGTCACTTGTCCGAGGGCTGCATTCGAGTATACTTGTCCTAAGGCTGCATTTCAGGTCACTTGTCCTACGGCTGCATTCCAGTTCACTTGTCCTAGGGCTCCATTCCAGTTCACGTGTCCAAGGGCTGCATTCCATATCACTTGTCCTAGGGCTGCATTTCAGGTCACTTGTCCTATGGCTGCATTCCAGTTCACTTGTCCTAGGGCTGCATTCCACTACACTTTTCCTAGGGCTTCATTCCAGGTCACTTGTCCTAGGGCTTTATTCCAGTTCCCTTGCCATAGGGCTGCATTCCAGGTCACTTGTCCTAGCTCTGCATTCCAGGTCACTTGTCCTAGGGCTGCAATCCAGTTCACTTGTGCTAGGGCTGCATTCCATTTCACTTGTCCTAGGGCTGCATTCCAGGTCACTTGTCCTAGGGCTGCATTCCAGTTCACTTGTCCTAGGGCTGCAATCCAGGTCACTTGTCCTAGGGCTGCATTCCAGTTCACTTGTCCTAGGGCTGCATTCCAGTTCACTTGTCCTAGGGCTCCATTCCAGTTCTCTTGTTCTAGGGCTGCATTCCAGTTCACATGTTCTAGGGCTGCATTTCAGTTCGCTTGTTCTACGGCTGCATTCCAGTAGACTTTCCTAGGGCTGCATTCCAGTAGTCTTGTGCTAGGGCTGCATTCCAGTTCACTTGTCCTAGTGCTGCATTCCAGTACACTTGTCCTAGGGCAGCATTCCAGGTCTCTTGTCCTAGGGCTTTATTCCAGTTCACTTGCCCTAGGGCTGCGTTCCAGTTCACTTGTCCTAGGGCTGCATTCCAGATAACTTTTCCTAGTGCTGCATTCCAGTTCACTTGTCCTATGGCTGCATTCCAGTATACTTGTCCTAGGGCTGCATTCCAGGTCACTTGTCCTAAGGCATCATTCCACTACACTTTTCCTATGGCTGCATTCCAGGTCAATTGTCCTAGGGCTTTTTTCCAGTTTACTTGTCCTAGGGCTGCATTCCAGTTCGCTTGTCCTAGGGCTGCAATCCAGTACACTTGTCCTAGGGCTGCATTCCAGTTCACTTGTCCTAGTGCTCCATTCCAGTTCACTTGTTCTAGGGCTGCATTCCAGTTCACATGTTCTAGGGCTGTTTTCCAGTTCGCTTGTTCTACGTCTGCATTCCAGTGCACTTGTCCTAGGGCTGCATTCCAGGTCACTTGTCCCAGGGCTGCATTCGAGTATACTTGTCCTAAGGCTGCATTTCAGGTCACTTGTCCTACAGCTGCATTCCAGTTCACTTGTCCTAGGGCTCCATTCCAGTTTACGTGTCCTAGGGCTGCATTCCAGTTCACTTGTAATACGGCTGCATTCCAGTATACTTGTCCTAGGGCTGCATTCCAGTTCACCTGTCCTAGGGCTGCATTCCACTACACTTTTCCTATGGCTGCATTCCAGTTCACTTGTCCTAGGGCTGCAATCCATTTTCACTTGTCATAGGGCTGCAATCCAGTTCACTTGTCCTAGGGCTGCATTCCAGTTCACTTGTCCTATGTCTGCATTCCAGTTCACTTGTCATACGGCTTCATTCCAGTTTACTATGTTCTAGGGCTGCGTTCCAGTAGACTTGTCCTAGGGCTGCATTTCAGTAGACTTGTCCTAGGGCTGCATTCCAGTTCACTTGTCCTAGGGCTGCATTCCAGTTTTCTTGTCCTAGGGCTGCATTCCAGTTCACTTGTCCTAGGGCTGCATTCCATTTCACTTGTCCTACGGCTGCATTCCACTACACTTTTCCTGTGGCTGCATTCCAGTTCACTTGTCCTAGGGCTTTATTCCAGTTCACTTGTCCTAGGTTTGCATTCCAGTTCGCTTGTCCTAGGGCTGCAATCCAGGTCACTTGTCCTAGGGCTGCATTCCAGGTCACTTGTACTAGGGCTGCATTCCAGTTCACTTGTCCTAGGGCTGCAATCCAGTTCACTTGTCCTAGGGCTGCATTCCAGTTCACTTGTCCTAAGGCTGTATTCCAGTTCACTTGTCCTAGGGCTCCATTCCAGTTCTCTTGTCCTAGGGCTGCATTCCAGTTCACATGTTCTAGGGCTGCATTTCAGTTCGCTTGTTCTACGGCTGCATTCCAGTAGACTTTCCTAGGGCTGCATTCCAGTAGTCTTGTGCTAGGGCTGCATTCCAGTTCACTTGTCCTAGTGCTGCATTCCAGTACACTTGTCCTAGGGCAGCATTCCAGGTTTCTTGTCCTATGGCTTTATTCCAGTTCACTTGCCCTAGGGCTGCGTTCCAGGTCACTTGTCCTAGGGCTGTATTCCAGATCACTTGTAATAGTGCTGCATTCCAGTTCACTTGTCCTATGGCTGCATTCCAGTATACTTGTCCTAGGGCTGCATTCCAGGTCACTTGTCCTAAGGCATCATTCCACTACACTTTTCCTATGGCTGCATTCCAGGTCACTTGTCCTAGGGCTTTTTTCCAGTTCACTTGTCCTGGGGCTGCATTCCAGTTCGCTTGTCCTAGGGCTGCAATCCAGTTCACTTGTCCTAGGGCTGCATTCCAGTTCACTTGTCCTAGTGCTCCATTCCAGTTCACTTGTTCTAGGGCTGCATTCCAGTTTTCTTGTCCTAGGGCTGCATTCCAGTTCACTTGTCCTAGGGCTGCATTCCATTTCACTTGTCCTACGGCTGCATTCCACTACACTTTTCCTATGGCTGCATTCCAGGTCACTTGTCCTAGGGCTTTATTCCAGTTCACTTGTCCTAGGTTTGCATTCCAGTTCGCTTGTCCTAGGGCTGCAATCCAGGTCACTTGTCCTAGGGCTGCATTCCAGTTCACTTGTCCAAGGGCTGCATTCCAGTTCACTTGTCCTAGGGCTGCAATCCAGTTCACTTGTCCTAGGGCTGCATTCCAGTTCACTTGTCCTAGGGCTGCATTCCAGTTCACTTGTCCTAGGGCTCCATTCCAGTTCTCTTGTCCTAGGGCTGCATTCCAGTTCACATGTTCTAGGGCTGCATTTCAGTTCGCTTGTTCTACGGCTGCATTCCAGTAGACTTTCCTAGGGCTGCATTCCAGTAGTGTTGTGCTAGGGCTGCATTCCAGTTCACTTGTCCTAGTGCTGCATTCCAGTATACTTGTCCTAGGGCAGCATTCCAGGTTTCTTGTCCTATGGCTTTATTCCAGTTCACTTGCCCTAGGGCTGCGTTCCAGGTCACTTGTCCTAGGGCTGTATTCCAGATCACTTGTCCTAGTGCTGCATTCCAGTTCACTTGTCCTATGGCTGCATTCCAGTATACTTGTCCTAGGGCTGCATTCCAGGTCACTTGTCCTAAGGCATCATTCCACTACACTTTTCCTATGGCTGCATTCCAGGTCACTTGTCCTAGGGCTTTTTTCCAGTTCACTTGTCCTAGGGCTGCATTCCAGTTCGCTTGTCCTAGGGCTGCAATCCAGGTCACTTGTCCTAGTGCTGCATTCCAGTATACTTGTCCTAGGGCAGCATTCCAGGTTTCTTGTCCTATGGCTTTATTCCAGTTCACTTGCCCTAGGGCTGCGTTCCAGGGCACTTGTCCTAGGGCTGTATTCCAGATCACTTGTCCTAGTGCTGCATTCCAGTTCACTTGTCCTATGGCTGCATTCCAGTATACTTGTCCTAGGGCTGCATTCCAGGTCACTTGTCCTAAGGCATCATTCCACTACACTTTTCCTATGGCTGCATTCCAGGTCACTTGTCCTAGGGCTTTTTTCCAGTTCACTTGTCCTAGGGCTGCATTCCAGTTCGCTTGTCCTAGGGCTGCAATCCAGTTCACTTGTCCTAGGGCTGCATTCCAGTTCACTTGTCCTAGTGCTCCATTCCAGTTCATTTGTTCTAGGGCTGCATTCCAGTTCACATGTTCTAGGGCTGCTTTCCAGTTCGCTTGTTCTACGGCTGCATTCCAGTTCACTTGTCCTAGGGCTGCATTCCAGGTCACTTGTCCCAGGGCTGCATTCGAGTATACTTGTCCTAAGGCTGCATTTCAGGTCACTTGTCCTACAGCTGCATTCCCGTTCACTTGTCCTAGGGCTCCATTCCAGTTCATGTGTCCTAGGGCTGCATTCCAGTTCACTTGTAATACGGCTGCATTCCAGTATACTTGTCCTAGGGCTGCATTCCAGGTCACTTGTCCTACGGCAGCATTCCACTACACTTTTCCTATGGCTGCATTCCAGGTCACTTGTCCTAGGGCTTTTTTCCAGTTCACTTGCCCTAGGGCTGCATTCCAGTTCACTTGTCCTAGGGCTGCATTCCAGTTCACTTGTCCTAGGGCTGCAATACATTTTCACTTGTCCTAGGGCTGCAATCCAGTTACTTGTCCTAGGGCTGCATTCCAGTTCACTTGTCCTATGTCTGCATTCCAGGTCACTTGTCCTAGGGCTTTTTTCCAGTTCACTTGTCCTGGGGCTGCATTCCAGTTCGCTTGTCCTAGGGCTGCAATCCAGTTCACTTGTCCTAGGGCTGCATTCCAGTTCACTTGTCCTAGTGCTCCATTCCAGTTCACTTGTTCTAGGGCTGCATTCCAGTTTTCTTGTCCTAGGGCTGCATTCCAGTTCACTTGTCCTAGGGCTGCATTCCATTTCACTTGTCCTACGGCTGCATTCCACTACACTTTTCCTATGGCTGCATTCCAGGTCACTTGTCCTAGGGCTTTATTCCAGTTCACTTGTCCTAGGTTTGCATTCCAGTTCGCTTGTCCTAGGGCTGCAATCCAGGTCACTTGTCCTAGGGCTGCATTCCAGTTCACTTGTCCAAGGGCTGCATTCCAGTTCACTTGTCCTAGGGCTGCAATCCAGTTCACTTGTCCTAGGGCTGCATTCCAGTTCACTTGTCCTAGGGCTGCATTCCAGTTCACTTGTCCTAGGGCTCCATTCCAGTTCTCTTGTCCTAGGGCTGCATTCCAGTTCACATGTTCTAGGGCTGCATTTCAGTTCGCTTGTTCTACGGCTGCATTCCAGTAGACTTTCCTAGGGCTGCATTCCAGTAGTGTTGTGCTAGGGCTGCATTCCAGTTCACTTGTCCTAGTGCTGCATTCCAGTATACTTGTCCTAGGGCAGCATTCCAGGTTTCTTGTCCTATGGCTTTATTCCAGTTCACTTGCCCTAGGGCTGCGTTCCAGGTCACTTGTCCTAGGGCTGTATTCCAGATCACTTGTCCTAGTGCTGCATTCCAGTTCACTTGTCCTATGGCTGCATTCCAGTATACTTGTCCTAGGGCTGCATTCCAGGTCACTTGTCCTAAGGCATCATTCCACTACACTTTTCCTATGGCTGCATTCCAGGTCACTTGTCCTAGGGCTTTTTTCCAGTTCACTTGTCCTAGGGCTGCATTCCAGTTCGCTTGTCCTAGGGCTGCAATCCAGGTCACTTGTCCTAGTGCTGCATTCCAGTATACTTGTCCTAGGGCAGCATTCCAGGTTTCTTGTCCTATGGCTTTATTCCAGTTCACTTGCCCTAGGGCTGCGTTCCAGGGCACTTGTCCTAGGGCTGTATTCCAGATCACTTGTCCTAGTGCTGCATTCCAGTTCACTTGTCCTATGGCTGCATTCCAGTATACTTGTCCTAGGGCTGCATTCCAGGTCACTTGTCCTAAGGCATCATTCCACTACACTTTTCCTATGGCTGCATTCCAGGTCACTTGTCCTAGGGCTTTTTTCCAGTTCACTTGTCCTAGGGCTGCATTCCAGTTCGCTTGTCCTAGGGCTGCAATCCAGTTCACTTGTCCTAGGGCTGCATTCCAGTTCACTTGTCCTAGTGCTCCATTCCAGTTCATTTGTTCTAGGGCTGCATTCCAGTTCACATGTTCTAGGGCTGCTTTCCAGTTCGCTTGTTCTACGGCTGCATTCCAGTTCACTTGTCCTAGGGCTGCATTCCAGGTCACTTGTCCCAGGGCTGCATTCGAGTATACTTGTCCTAAGGCTGCATTTCAGGTCACTTGTCCTACAGCTGCATTCCCGTTCACTTGTCCTAGGGCTCCATTCCAGTTCATGTGTCCTAGGGCTGCATTCCAGTTCACTTGTAATACGGCTGCATTCCAGTATACTTGTCCTAGGGCTGCATTCCAGGTCACTTGTCCTACGGCAGCATTCCACTACACTTTTCCTATGGCTGCATTCCAGGTCACTTGTCCTAGGGCTTTTTTCCAGTTCACTTGCCCTAGGGCTGCATTCCAGTTCACTTGTCCTAGGGCTGCATTCCAGTTCACTTGTCCTAGGGCTGCAATACATTTTCACTTGTCCTAGGGCTGCAATCCAGTTACTTGTCCTAGGGCTGCATTCCAGGTCACTTGTCCTACGGCAGCATTCCACTACACTTTTCCTATGGCTGCATTCCAGGTCACTTGTCCTAGGGCTTTATTCCAGTTCACTTGCCCTAGGGCTGCGTTCCAGTTCACTTGTCCTAGGGCTGCATTCCAGATAACTTTTCCTAGTGCTGCATTCCAGTTCACTTGTCCTATGGCTGCATTCCAGTATACTTGTCCTAGGGCTGCATTCCAGGTCACTTGTCCTAAGGCATCATTCCACTACACTTTTCCTATGGCTGCATTCCAGGTCAATTGTCCTAGGGCTTTTTTCCAGTTTACTTGTCCTAGGGCTGCATTCCAGTTCGCTTGTCCTAGGGCTGCAATCCAGTACACTTGTCCTAGGGCTGCATTCCAGTTCACTTGTCCTAGTGCTCCATTCCAGTTCACTTGTTCTAGGGCTGCATTCCAGTTCACATGTTCTAGGGCTGTTTTCCAGTTCGCTTGTTCTACGTCTGCATTCCAGTGCACTTGTCCTAGGGCTGCATTCCAGGTCACTTGTCCCAGGGCTGCATTCGAGTATACTTGTCCTAAGGCTGCATTTCAGGTCACTTGTCCTACAGCTGCATTCCAGTTCACTTGTCCTAGGGCTCCATTCCAGTTTACGTGTCCTAGGGCTGCATTCCAGTTCACTTGTAATACGGCTGCATTCCAGTATACTTGTCCTAGGGCTGCATTCCAGTTCACCTGTCCTAGGGCTGCATTCCACTACACTTTTCCTATGGCTGCATTCCAGTTCACTTGTCCTAGGGCTGCAATCCATTTTCACTTGTCATAGGGCTGCAATCCAGTTCACTTGTCCTAGGGCTGCATTCCAGTTCACTTGTCCTATGTCTGCATTCCAGTTCACTTGTCATACGGCTTCATTCCAGTTTACTATGTTCTAGGGCTGCGTTCCAGTAGACTTGTCCTAGGGCTGCATTTCAGTAGACTTGTCCTAGGGCTGCATTCCAGTTCACTTGTCCTAGGGCTGCATTCCAGTTTTCTTGTCCTAGGGCTGCATTCCAGTTCACTTGTCCTAGGGCTGCATTCCATTTCACTTGTCCTACGGCTGCATTCCACTACACTTTTCCTGTGGCTGCATTCCAGTTCACTTGTCCTAGGGCTTTATTCCAGTTCACTTGTCCTAGGTTTGCATTCCAGTTCGCTTGTCCTAGGGCTGCAATCCAGGTCACTTGTCCTAGGGCTGCATTCCAGGTCACTTGTACTAGGGCTGCATTCCAGTTCACTTGTCCTAGGGCTGCAATCCAGTTCACTTGTCCTAGGGCTGCATTCCAGTTCACTTGTCCTAAGGCTGTATTCCAGTTCACTTGTCCTAGGGCTCCATTCCAGTTCTCTTGTCCTAGGGCTGCATTCCAGTTCACATGTTCTAGGGCTGCATTTCAGTTCGCTTGTTCTACGGCTGCATTCCAGTAGACTTTCCTAGGGCTGCATTCCAGTAGTCTTGTGCTAGGGCTGCATTCCAGTTCACTTGTCCTAGTGCTGCATTCCAGTACACTTGTCCTAGGGCAGCATTCCAGGTTTCTTGTCCTATGGCTTTATTCCAGTTCACTTGCCCTAGGGCTGCGTTCCAGGTCACTTGTCCTAGGGCTGTATTCCAGATCACTTGTAATAGTGCTGCATTCCAGTTCACTTGTCCTATGGCTGCATTCCAGTATACTTGTCCTAGGGCTGCATTCCAGGTCACTTGTCCTAAGGCATCATTCCACTACACTTTTCCTATGGCTGCATTCCAGGTCACTTGTCCTAGGGCTTTTTTCCAGTTCACTTGTCCTGGGGCTGCATTCCAGTTCGCTTGTCCTAGGGCTGCAATCCAGTTCACTTGTCCTAGGGCTGCATTCCAGTTCACTTGTCCTAGTGCTCCATTCCAGTTCACTTGTTCTAGGGCTGCATTCCAGTTTTCTTGTCCTAGGGCTGCATTCCAGTTCACTTGTCCTAGGGCTGCATTCCATTTCACTTGTCCTACGGCTGCATTCCACTACACTTTTCCTATGGCTGCATTCCAGGTCACTTGTCCTAGGGCTTTATTCCAGTTCACTTGTCCTAGGTTTGCATTCCAGTTCGCTTGTCCTAGGGCTGCAATCCAGGTCACTTGTCCTAGGGCTGCATTCCAGTTCACTTGTCCAAGGGCTGCATTCCAGTTCACTTGTCCTAGGGCTGCAATCCAGTTCACTTGTCCTAGGGCTGCATTCCAGTTCACTTGTCCTAGGGCTGCATTCCAGTTCACTTGTCCTAGGGCTCCATTCCAGTTCTCTTGTCCTAGGGCTGCATTCCAGTTCACATGTTCTAGGGCTGCATTTCAGTTCGCTTGTTCTACGGCTGCATTCCAGTAGACTTTCCTAGGGCTGCATTCCAGTAGTGTTGTGCTAGGGCTGCATTCCAGTTCACTTGTCCTAGTGCTGCATTCCAGTATACTTGTCCTAGGGCAGCATTCCAGGTTTCTTGTCCTATGGCTTTATTCCAGTTCACTTGCCCTAGGGCTGCGTTCCAGGTCACTTGTCCTAGGGCTGTATTCCAGATCACTTGTCCTAGTGCTGCATTCCAGTTCACTTGTCCTATGGCTGCATTCCAGTATACTTGTCCTAGGGCTGCATTCCAGGTCACTTGTCCTAAGGCATCATTCCACTACACTTTTCCTATGGCTGCATTCCAGGTCACTTGTCCTAGGGCTTTTTTCCAGTTCACTTGTCCTAGGGCTGCATTCCAGTTCGCTTGTCCTAGGGCTGCAATCCAGGTCACTTGTCCTAGTGCTGCATTCCAGTATACTTGTCCTAGGGCAGCATTCCAGGTTTCTTGTCCTATGGCTTTATTCCAGTTCACTTGCCCTAGGGCTGCGTTCCAGGGCACTTGTCCTAGGGCTGTATTCCAGATCACTTGTCCTAGTGCTGCATTCCAGTTCACTTGTCCTATGGCTGCATTCCAGTATACTTGTCCTAGGGCTGCATTCCAGGTCACTTGTCCTAAGGCATCATTCCACTACACTTTTCCTATGGCTGCATTCCAGGTCACTTGTCCTAGGGCTTTTTTCCAGTTCACTTGTCCTAGGGCTGCATTCCAGTTCGCTTGTCCTAGGGCTGCAATCCAGTTCACTTGTCCTAGGGCTGCATTCCAGTTCACTTGTCCTAGTGCTCCATTCCAGTTCATTTGTTCTAGGGCTGCATTCCAGTTCACATGTTCTAGGGCTGCTTTCCAGTTCGCTTGTTCTACGGCTGCATTCCAGTTCACTTGTCCTAGGGCTGCATTCCAGGTCACTTGTCCCAGGGCTGCATTCGAGTATACTTGTCCTAAGGCTGCATTTCAGGTCACTTGTCCTACAGCTGCATTCCCGTTCACTTGTCCTAGGGCTCCATTCCAGTTCATGTGTCCTAGGGCTGCATTCCAGTTCACTTGTAATACGGCTGCATTCCAGTATACTTGTCCTAGGGCTGCATTCCAGGTCACTTGTCCTACGGCAGCATTCCACTACACTTTTCCTATGGCTGCATTCCAGGTCACTTGTCCTAGGGCTTTTTTCCAGTTCACTTGCCCTAGGGCTGCATTCCAGTTCACTTGTCCTAGGGCTGCATTCCAGTTCACTTGTCCTAGGGCTGCAATACATTTTCACTTGTCCTAGGGCTGCAATCCAGTTACTTGTCCTAGGGCTGCATTCCAGTTCACTTGTCCTATGTCTGCATTCCAGGTCACTTGTCCTAGGGCTTTTTTCCAGTTCACTTGTCCTGGGGCTGCATTCCAGTTCGCTTGTCCTAGGGCTGCAATCCAGTTCACTTGTCCTAGGGCTGCATTCCAGTTCACTTGTCCTAGTGCTCCATTCCAGTTCACTTGTTCTAGGGCTGCATTCCAGTTTTCTTGTCCTAGGGCTGCATTCCAGTTCACTTGTCCTAGGGCTGCATTCCATTTCACTTGTCCTACGGCTGCATTCCACTACACTTTTCCTATGGCTGCATTCCAGGTCACTTGTCCTAGGGCTTTATTCCAGTTCACTTGTCCTAGGTTTGCATTCCAGTTCGCTTGTCCTAGGGCTGCAATCCAGGTCACTTGTCCTAGGGCTGCATTCCAGTTCACTTGTCCAAGGGCTGCATTCCAGTTCACTTGTCCTAGGGCTGCAATCCAGTTCACTTGTCCTAGGGCTGCATTCCAGTTCACTTGTCCTAGGGCTGCATTCCAGTTCACTTGTCCTAGGGCTCCATTCCAGTTCTCTTGTCCTAGGGCTGCATTCCAGTTCACATGTTCTAGGGCTGCATTTCAGTTCGCTTGTTCTACGGCTGCATTCCAGTAGACTTTCCTAGGGCTGCATTCCAGTAGTGTTGTGCTAGGGCTGCATTCCAGTTCACTTGTCCTAGTGCTGCATTCCAGTATACTTGTCCTAGGGCAGCATTCCAGGTTTCTTGTCCTATGGCTTTATTCCAGTTCACTTGCCCTAGGGCTGCGTTCCAGGTCACTTGTCCTAGGGCTGTATTCCAGATCACTTGTCCTAGTGCTGCATTCCAGTTCACTTGTCCTATGGCTGCATTCCAGTATACTTGTCCTAGGGCTGCATTCCAGGTCACTTGTCCTAAGGCATCATTCCACTACACTTTTCCTATGGCTGCATTCCAGGTCACTTGTCCTAGGGCTTTTTTCCAGTTCACTTGTCCTAGGGCTGCATTCCAGTTCGCTTGTCCTAGGGCTGCAATCCAGGTCACTTGTCCTAGTGCTGCATTCCAGTATACTTGTCCTAGGGCAGCATTCCAGGTTTCTTGTCCTATGGCTTTATTCCAGTTCACTTGCCCTAGGGCTGCGTTCCAGGGCACTTGTCCTAGGGCTGTATTCCAGATCACTTGTCCTAGTGCTGCATTCCAGTTCACTTGTCCTATGGCTGCATTCCAGTATACTTGTCCTAGGGCTGCATTCCAGGTCACTTGTCCTAAGGCATCATTCCACTACACTTTTCCTATGGCTGCATTCCAGGTCACTTGTCCTAGGGCTTTTTTCCAGTTCACTTGTCCTAGGGCTGCATTCCAGTTCGCTTGTCCTAGGGCTGCAATCCAGTTCACTTGTCCTAGGGCTGCATTCCAGTTCACTTGTCCTAGTGCTCCATTCCAGTTCATTTGTTCTAGGGCTGCATTCCAGTTCACATGTTCTAGGGCTGCTTTCCAGTTCGCTTGTTCTACGGCTGCATTCCAGTTCACTTGTCCTAGGGCTGCATTCCAGGTCACTTGTCCCAGGGCTGCATTCGAGTATACTTGTCCTAAGGCTGCATTTCAGGTCACTTGTCCTACAGCTGCATTCCCGTTCACTTGTCCTAGGGCTCCATTCCAGTTCATGTGTCCTAGGGCTGCATTCCAGTTCACTTGTAATACGGCTGCATTCCAGTATACTTGTCCTAGGGCTGCATTCCAGGTCACTTGTCCTACGGCAGCATTCCACTACACTTTTCCTATGGCTGCATTCCAGGTCACTTGTCCTAGGGCTTTTTTCCAGTTCACTTGCCCTAGGGCTGCATTCCAGTTCACTTGTCCTAGGGCTGCATTCCAGTTCACTTGTCCTAGGGCTGCAATACATTTTCACTTGTCCTAGGGCTGCAATCCAGTTACTTGTCCTAGGGCTGCATTCCAGTTCACTTGTCCTATGTCTGCATTCCAGTTCACTTGTCATACGGCTTCATTCCAGTTTACTATGTTCTAGGGCTGCGTTCCAGTAGACTTGTCCTAGGGCTGCATTTCAGTAGACTTGTCCTAGGGCTGCATTCCAGTTCACTTGTCCTAGGGCTGCATTCCAGTTTTCTTGTCCTAGGGCTGCATTCCAGTTCACTTGTCCTAGGGCTGCATTCCAGTTCACTTGTCCTACGGCTGCATTCCACTACACTTTTCCTAGGTCTTTTTTCCAGTTCACTTGTCCTAGGTTTGCATTCCAGTTCGCTTCTCCTAGGGCTGCAATCCAGGTCACTTGTCCTAGGGCTCCATTCCAGTTCACTTGTTCTAGGGCTGCATTCCAGTTCACTTGTCCTAGGGCTGCATTCCAGTTCACTTGTCCTACGGCTGCATTCCAGGTCACTTGTCCTAGGTCTTTTTTCCAGTTCACTTGTCCTAGGTTTGCATTCCAGTTCGCTTCTCCTAGGGCTGCAATCCAGGTCACTTGTCCTAGGGCTCCATTCCAGTTCACTTGTTCTAGGGCTGCATTCCAGTTCACTTGTCCTAGGGCTGCATTCGAGTATACTTGTCCTAAGGCTGCATTTCAGGTCACTTGTCCTACGCCTGCATTCCAGTACACTTGTCCTACGGCTGCATTCCAGTTCACATGTTCTAGGGCTGCTTTCCAGTTCGCTTGTTCTACGGCTGCATTCCAGTTCAATTGTCCTAGGGCTGCATTCCAGGTCACTTGTCCCAGGGCTGCATTCGAGTATACTTGTCCTAAGGCTGCATTTCAGGTCACTTGTCCTACGGCTGCATTCCAGTTCACTTGTCCTAGGGCTCCATTCCAGTTCACATGTCCTAGGGCTGCATTCCATTTCACTTGCCCTAGGGCTGCATTTCAGGTCACTTGTCCTAGGGCTGCATTCCAGGTCACCTGTCCTAGGGCTGCATTCCACTACACTTTTCCTAGGGCTTCATTCCAGGTCACTTGTCCTAGGGCTTTATTCCAGTTCCCTTGCCATAGGGCTGCATTCCAGGTCATTTGTCCTAGGTCTGCATTCCAGGTCACTTGTCCTAGGGCTGCAATCCAGTTTACTTGTCCTAGTGCTGCATTCCAGGGGACTTGTCCTACGGCTGCATTCCAGTTCACTTGTGCTAGGGCTGCATTCCATTTCACTTGTCCTAGGGCTGCATTCCAGGTCACTTGTCCTAGGTCTGCATACCAGGTCACTTGTCCTAGGGCTGCAATCCAGTTTACTTGTCCTAGGGCTGCATTCCAGGTCACTTGTCCTACGGCTGCATTCCAGTTCACTTGTGCTAGGGCTGCATTCCATTTCACTTGTCCTAGAGCTGCATTCCAGGTCACTTGTCCTAGGGCTGCATTCCAGTTCACTTGTCCTATGGCTGCATTCCAGTTTACTTGTCCTAGGGCTGCATTCCAGTTCACTTGTCCTAGGGCTCCATTCCAGTTCTCTTGTTCTAGGGCTGCATTCCAGTTCACATGTTCTAGGGCTGCATTTCAGTTCGCTTGTTCTACGGCTGCATTCCAGTAGACTTTCCAAGGGCTGCATTCCAGTAGTCTTGTGCTAGGGCTGCATTCCAGTGCACTTGTCCTAGTGCTGCATTCCAGTACACTTGTCCTAGGGCAGCATTCCAGGTCTCTTGTCCTAGGGCTTTATTCCATTTCACTTGCCCTAGGGCTGCGTTCCAGTTCACTTGTCCTACGGCTGCATTCCAGATCGCTTGTCCTAGTGCTGCATTCCAGTTCACTTGTCCTATGGCTGCATTCCAGTATACTTGTCCTAGGGCTGCATTCCAGGTCACTTGTCCTAAGGCATCATTCCACTACACTTTTCCTATGGCTGCATTCCAGGTCACTTGTCCTAGGGCTTTTTTCCAGCTCACTTGTCCTAGGGCTGCAATCCAGTTCACTTGTCCTAGGGCTGCATTCCTGTTCACTTGTCCTAGTGCTCCATTCCAGTTCACTTGTTCTAGGGCTGCATTCCAGTTAACATGTTCTAGGGCTGCTTTCCAGTTCGCTTGTTCTACGGCTGCATTCCAGTTCACTTGTCCGAGGGCTGCATTCGAGTATACTTGTCCCAAGGCTGCATTTCAGGTCACTTGTCCTACGGCTGCATTCCAGGTCACTTGTCCTAGGGCTCCATTCCAGTTCACGTGTCCAAGGGCTGCATTCCATATCACTTGTCCTAGGGCTGCATTTCAGGTCACTTGTCCTATGGCTGCATTCCAGTTCACTTGTCCTAGGGCTGCATTCCACTACACTTTTCCTATGGCTTCATTCCAGGTCACTTGTCCTAGGGCTTTATTCCAGTTCACTTGCCATAGGGCTGCATTCCAGGTCACTTGTCCTAGGTCTGCATTCCAGGTCACTTGTCCTAGGGCTGCAATCCAGTTTACTTGTCCTAGGGCTGCATTCCAGGTTACTTGTCCTACGGCTGCATTCCAGTTCACTTGTGCTAGGGCTGCATTCCATTTCACTTGTCCTAGGGCTGCATTCCATGTCACTTGTCCTAGGGCTGCATTCCAGTTCACTTGTCCTAGGGCTGCAATACAGTTCACTTGTCCTAGGGCTGCATTCCAGTTCACTTGTCCTAGGGCTGCATTCCAGTTCACTTGTCCTAGGGCTCCATTCCAGTTCTCTTGTTCTAGGGCTGCATTCCAGTTCACATGTTCTAGGGCTGCATTTCAGTTCGCTTGTTCTACGGCTGCATTCCAGTAGACTTTCCTAGGGCTGCATTCCAGTAGTCTTGTGCTAGGGCTGCATTCCAGTTCACTTGTCCTAGTGCTGCATTCCAGTACACTTGTCCTAGGGCAGCATTCCAGGTCTCTTGTCCTAGGGCTTTATTCCAGTTCACTTGCCCTAGGGCTGCGTTCCAGTTCACCTTTCCTAGGGCTGCATTCCAGATCACTTGTCCTAGTGCTGCATTCCAGTTCACTTGTCCTATGGCTGCATTCCAGTATACTTGTCCTAGGGCTGCATTCCAGGTCACTTGTCCTAAGGCATCATTCCACTACACTTTTCCTATGGCTGCATTCCAGGTCACTTGTCCTAGGGCTTTTTTCCAGTTTACTTGTCCTAGGGCTGCATTCCAGTTCGCTTGTCCTAGGGCTGCAATCCAGTTCACTTGTCCTAGGGTTGCATTCCAGTTCACTTGTCCTAGTGCTCCATTCCAGTTCACTTGTTCTAGGGCTGCATTCCAGTTCACATGTTCTAGGGATGCTTTCCAGTTCGCTTGTTCTACGGCTGCATTCCAGTTCACTTGTCCTAGGGCTGCATTCCAGGTCACTTGTCCCAGGGCTGCATTCGAGTATACTTGTCCTAAGGCTGCATTTCAGGTCACTTGTCCTACAGCTGCATTCCAGGCCACTTGTCCTAGGGCTATATTCCAGTTTACGTGTCCTAGGGCTGCATTCCAGGTCACTTGTCCTACTGCAGCATTCCACTACACTTTTCCTATGGCTGCATTCCAGTTCACTTGTCCTAGGGCTTTTTTCCAGTTCACTTGCCCTAAGGCTGCATTCCAGTTCACTTGTCCTAGGGCTGCATTCCAGTTCACTTGTCCTAGGGCTGCAATCCATTTTCACTTGTCCTAGGGCTGCAATCCAGTTCACTTGTCCTAGGGCTGCATTCCAGTTCACTTGTCCTATGTCTGCATTCCAGTTCACTTGTCATACGGCTTCATTCCAGTTTACTATGTTCTAGGGCTGCGTTCCAGTAGACTTGTCCTAGGGCTGCATTTCAGTAGACTTGTCCTAGGGCTGCATTCCATTTCACTTGTCCTAGGGCTGCATTCCAGTTCACTTGTCCTAGGTTTGCATTTCAGTTCGCTTGTCCTAGGGCTGCAATCCAGGTCACTTGTCCTAGGGCTGCATTCCAGTTCACTTGTCCTAGGGCTGCATTCCATTTCACTTGTCCTACGGCTGCATTCCACTACACTTTTCCTATGGCTGCATTCCAGGTCACTTGTCCTAGGGCTTTATTCCAGTTCACTTGTCCTAGGTTTGCATTTCAGTTCGCTTGTCCTAGGGCTGCAATCCAGGTCACTTGTCCTAGGGCTGCATTCCAGGTCACTTGTCCTAGGGCTGCATTCCAGTTCACTTGTCCTAGGGCTGCAATCCAGTTCACTTGTCCTAGGGCTGCATTCCAGTTCACTTGTCCTAGGGCTGCATTCCAGTTCACTTGTCCTAGGGCTCCATTCCAGTTCTCTTGTTCTAGGGCTGCATTCCAGTTCACATGTTCTACGGCTGCATTCCAGTAGACTTTCCTAGGGCTGCATTCCAGTAGTCTTGTGCTAGGGCTGCATTCCAGTTCACTTGTCCTAGTGCTGCATTCCAGTACACTTGTCCTAGGGCAGCATTCCAGGTTTCTTGTCCTATGGCTTTATTCCAGTTCACTTGCCCTAGGGCTGCGTTCCAGGTCACTTGTCCTAGGGCTGTATTCCAGATCACTTGTCCTAGTGCTGCATTCCAGTTCACTTGTCCTATGGCTGCATTCCAGTATACTTGTCCTAGGGCTGCATTCCAGGTCACTTGTCCTAAGGCATCATTCCACTACACTTTTCCTATGGCTGCATTCCAGGTCACTTGTCCTAGGGCTTTTTTCCAGTTCACTTGTCCTAGGGCTGCATTCCAGTTCGCTTGTCCTAGGGCTGCAATCCAGTTCACTTGTCCTAGGGCTGCATTCCAGTTCACTTGTCCTAGTGCTCCATTCCAGTTCACTTGTTCTAGGGCTGCATTCCAGTTCACATGTTCTAGGGCTGCTTTCCAGTTCGCTTGTTCTACGGCTGCATTCCAGTTCACTTGTCCTAGGGCTGCATTCCAGGTCACTTGTCCCAGGGCTGCATTCGAGTGTACTTGTCCTAAGGCTGCATTTCAGGTCACTTGTCCTACAGCTGCATTCCAGGCCACTTGTCCTAGGGCTCCATTCCAGTTTACGTGTCCTAGGGCTGCATTCCAGGTCACTTGTCCTACGGCAGCATTCCACTACACTTTTCCTATGGCTGCATTCCAGTTCACTTGTCCTAGGGCTTTTTTCCAGTTCACTTGCCCTAAGGCTGCATTCCAGTTCACTTGTCCTAGGGCTGCATTCCAGTTCACTTGTCCTAGGGCTGCAATCCATTTTCACTTGTCCTAGGGCTGCAATCCAGTTCACTTGTCCTAGGGCTGCATTCCAGTTCACTTGTCCTATCTCTGCATTCCAGTTCACTTGTCATACGGCTTCATTCCAGTTTACTATGTTCTAGGGCTGCGTTCCAGTAGACTTGTCCTAGGGCTGCATTTCAGTAGACTTGTCCTAGGGCTGCATTCCATTTCACTTGTCCTAGGGCTGCATTCCAGTTCACTTGTCCTAGGGCTGCATTCCAGTTCACTTGTCCTAGGGCTGCATTCCATTTCACTTGTCCTACGGCTGCATTCCACTACACTTTTCCTATGGCTGCATTCCAGGTCACTTGTCCTAGGGCTTTATTCCAGTTCACTTGTCCTAGGTTTGCATTTCAGTTCGCTTGTCCTAGGGCTGCAATCCAGGTCACTTGTCCTAGGGCTGCATTCCAGGTCACTTGTCCTAGGGCTGCATTCCAGTTCACTTGTGCTAGGGCTGCATTCCATTTCACTTGTCCTAGGGCTGCATTCCATGTCACTTGTCCTAGGGCTGCATTCCAGTTCACTTGTCCTAGGGCTGCAATACAGTTCACTTGTCCTAGGGCTGCATTCCAGTTCACTTGTCCTAGGGCTGCATTCCAGTTCACTTGTCCTAGGGCTCCATTCCAGTTCTCTTGTTCTAGGGCTGCATTCCAGTTCACATGTTCTAGGGCTGCATTTCAGTTCGCTTGTTCTACGGCTGCATTCCAGTAGACTTTCCTAGGGCTGCATTCCAGTAGTCTTGTGCTAGGGCTGCATTCCAGTTCACTTGTCCTAGTGCTGCATTCCAGTACACTTGTCCTAGGGCAGCATTCCAGGTCTCTTGTCCTAGGGCTTTATTCCAGTTCACTTGCCCTAGGGCTGCGTTCCAGTTCACTTGTCCTAGGGCTGCATTCCAGATCACTTGTCCTAGTGCTGCATTCCAGTTCACTTGTCCTATGGCTGCATTCCAGTATACTTGTCCTAGGGCTGCATTCCAGGTCACTTGTCCTAAGGCATCATTCCACTACACTTTTCCTATGGCTGCATTCCAGGTCACTTGTCCTAGGGCTTTTTTCCAGTTTACTTGTCCTAGGGCTGCATTCCAGTTCGCTTGTCCTAGGGCTGCAATCCAGTTCACTTGTCCTAGGGTTGCATTCCAGTTCACTTGTCCTAGTGCTCCATTCCAGTTCACTTGTTCTAGGGCTGCATTCCAGTTCACATGTTCTAGGGATGCTTTCCAGTTCGCTTGTTCTACGGCTGCATTCCAGTTCACTTGTCCTAGGGCTGCATTCCAGGTCACTTGTCCCAGGGCTGCATTCGAGTATACTTGTCCTAAGGCTGCATTTCAGGTCACTTGTCCTACAGCTGCATTCCAGGCCACTTGTCCTAGGGCTCCATTCCAGTTTACGTGTCCTAGGGCTGCATTCCAGGTCACTTGTCCTACTGCAGCATTCCACTACACTTTTCCTATGGCTGCATTCCAGTTCACTTGTCCTAGGGCTTTTTTCCAGTTCACTTGCCCTAAGGCTGCATTCCAGTTCACTTGTCCTAGGGCTGCATTCCAGTTCACTTGTCCTAGGGCTGCAATCCATTTTCACTTGTCCTAGGGCTGCAATCCAGTTCACTTGTCCTAGGGCTGCATTCCAGTTCACTTGTCCTATGTCTGCATTCCAGTTCACTTGTCATACGGCTTCATTCCAGTTTACTATGTTCTAGGGCTGCGTTCCAGTAGACTTGTCCTAGGGCTGCATTTCAGTAGACTTGTCCTAGGGCTGCATTCCATTTCACTTGTCCTAGGGCTGCATTCCAGTTTTCTTGTCCTAGGGCTGCATTCCAGTTCACTTGTCCTAGGGCTGCATTCCATTTCACTTGTCCTACGGCTGCATTCCACTACACTTTTCCTATGGCTGCATTCCAGGTCACTTGTCCTAGGGCTTTATTCCAGTTCACTTGTCCTAGGTTTGCATTTCAGTTCGCTTGTCCTAGGGCTGCAATCCAGGTCACTTGTCCTAGGGCTGCATTCCAGGTCACTTGTCCTAGGGCTGCATTCCAGTTCACTTGTCCTAGGGCTGCAATCCAGTTCACTTGTCCTAGGGCTGCATTCCAGTTCACTTGTCCTAGGGCTGCATTCCAGTTCACTTGTCCTAGGGCTCCATTCCAGTTCTCTTGTTCTAGGGCTGCATTCCAGTTCACATGTTCTAGGGCTGCATTTCAGTTCGCTTGTTCTACGGCTGCATTCCAGTAGACTTTCCTAGGGCTGCATTCCAGTAGTCTTGTGCTAGGGCTGCATTCCAGTTCACTTGTCCTAGTGCTGCATTCCAGTACACTTGTCCTAGGGCAGCATTCCAGGTTTCTTGTCCTATGGCTTTATTCCAGTTCACTTGCCCTAGGGCTGCGTTCCAGGTCACTTGTCCTAGGGCTGTATTCCAGATCACTTGTCCTAGTGCTGCATTCCAGTTCACTTGTCCTATGGCTGCATTCCAGTATACTTGTCCTAGGGCTGCATTCCAGGTCACTTGTCCTAAGGCATCATTCCACTACACTTTTCCTATGGCTGCATTCCAGGTCACTTGTCCTAGGGCTTTTTTCCAGTTCACTTGTCCTAGGGCTGCATTCCAGTTCGCTTGTCCTAGGGCTGCAATCCAGTTCACTTGTCCTAGGGCTGCATTCCAGTTCACTTGTCCTAGTGCTCCATTCCAGTTCACTTGTTCTAGGGCTGCATTCCAGTTCACATGTTCTAGGGCTGCTTTCCAGTTCGCTTGTTCTACGGCTGCATTCCAGTTCACTTGTCCTAGGGCTGCATTCCAGGTCACTTGTCCCAGGGCTGCATTCGAGTATACTTGTCCTAAGGCTGCATTTCAGGTCACTTGTCCTACAGCTGCATTCCAGGCCACTTGTCCTAGGGCTCCATTCCAGTTTACGTGTCCTAGGGCTGCATTCCAGGTCACTTGTCCTACGGCAGCATTCCACTACACTTTTCCTATGGCTGCATTCCAGTTCACTTGTCCTAGGGCTTTTTTCCAGTTCACTTGCCCTAAGGCTGCATTCCAGTTCACTTGTCCTAGGGCTGCATTCCAGTTCACTTGTCCTAGGGCTGCAATCCATTTTCACTTGTCCTAGGGCTGCAATCCAGTTCACTTGTCCTAGGGCTGCATTCCAGTTCACTTGTCCTATCTCTGCATTCCAGTTCACTTGTCATACGGCTTCATTCCAGTTTACTATGTTCTAGGGCTGCGTTCCAGTAGACTTGTCCTAGGGCTGCATTTCAGTAGACTTGTCCTAGGGCTGCATTCCATTTCACTTGTCCTAGGGCTGCATTCCAGTTTTCTTGTCCTAGGGCTGCATTCCAGTTCACTTGTCCTAGGGCTGCATTCCAGTTCACTTGTCCTAGGGCTGCATTCCATTTCACTTGTCCTACGGCTGCATTCCACTACACTTTTCCTATGGCTGCATTCCAGGTCACTTGTCCTAGGGCTTTATTCCAGTTCACTTGTCCTAGGTTTGCATTTCAGTTCGCTTGTCCTAGGGCTGCAATCCAGGTCACTTGTCCTAGGGCTGCATTCCAGGTCACTTGTCCTAGGGCTGCATTCCAGTTCACTTGTCCTAGGGCTGCAATCCAGTTCACTTGTCCTAGGGCTGCATTCCAGTTCACTTGTCCTAGGGCTGCATTCCAGTTCACTTGTCCTAGGGCTCCATTCCAGTTCTCTTGTTCTAGGGCTGCATTCCAGTTCACATGTTCTAGGGCTGCATTTCAGTTCGCTTGTTCTACGGCTGCATTCCAGTAGACTTTCCTAGGGCTGCATTCCAGTAGTCTTGTGCTAGGGCTGCATTCCAGTTCACTTGTCCTAGTGCTGCATTCCAGTACACTTGTCCTAGGGCAGCATTCCAGGTTTCTTGTCCTATGGCTTTATTCCAGTTCACTTGCCCTAGGGCTGCGTTCCAGGTCACTTGTCCTAGGGCTGTATTCCAGATCACTTGTCCTAGTGCTGCATTCCAGTTCACTTGTCCTATGGCTGCATTCCAGTATACTTGTCCTAGGGCTGCATTCCAGGTCACTTGTCCTAAGGCATCATTCCACTACACTTTTCCTATGGCTGCATTCCAGGTCACTTGTCCTAGGGCTTTTTTCCAGTTCACTTGTCCTAGGGCTGCATTCCAGTTCGCTTGTCCTAGGGCTGCAATCCAGTTCACTTGTCCTAGGGCTGCATTCCAGTTCACTTGTCCTAGTGCTCCATTCCAGTTCACTTGTTCTAGGGCTGCATTCCAGTTCACATGTTCTAGGGCTGCTTTCCAGTTCGCTTGTTCTACGGCTGCATTCCAGTTCACTTGTCCTAGGGCTGCATTCCAGGTCACTTGTCCCAGGGCTGCATTCAAGTATACTTGTCCTAAGGCTGCATTTCAGGTCACTTGTCCTACAGCTGCATTCCAGGCCACTTGTCCTAGGGCTCCATTCCAGTTTACGTGTCCTAGGGCTGCATTCCAGGTCACTTGTCCTACGGCAGCATTCCACTACACTTTTCCTATGGCTGCATTCCAGTTCACTTGTCCTAGGGCTTTTTTCCAGTTCACTTGCCCTAAGGCTGCATTCCAGTTCACTTGTCCTAGGGCTGCATTCCAGTTCACTTGTCCTAGGGCTGCAATCCATTTTCACTTGTCCTAGGGCTGCAATCCAGTTCACTTGTCCTAGGGCTGCATTCAAGTTCACTTGTCCTATCTCTGCATTCCAGTTCACTTGTCATACGGCTTCATTCCAGTTCCAGTTTCCAGCTGCGTTCCAGTAGACTTGTCCTAGGGCTGCATTTCAGTAGACTTGTCCTAGGGCTGCATTCCATTTCACTTGTCCTAGGGCTGCATTCCAGTTTTCTTGTCCTAGGGCTGCATTCCAGTTCACTTGTCCTAGGGCTGCATTCCATTTCACTTGTCCTACGGCTGCATTCCACTACACTTTTCCTATGGCTGCATTCCAGGTCACTTGTCCTAGGGCTTTATTCCAGTTCACTTGTCCTAGGTTTGCATTTCAGTTCGCTTGTCCTAGGGCTGCAATCCAGGTCACTTGTCCTAGGGCTGCATTCCAGGTCACTTGTCCTAGGGCTGCATTCCAGTTCACTTGTCCTAGGGCTGCAATCCAGTTCACTTGTCCTAGGGCTGCATTCCAGTTCACTTGTCCTAGGGCTGCATTCCAGTTCACTTGTCCTAGGGCTCCATTCCAGTTCTCTTGTTCTAGGGCTGCATTCCAGTTCACATGTTCTAGGGCTGCATTTCAGTTCGCTTGTTCTACGGCTGCATTCCAGTAGACTTTCCTAGGGCTGCATTCCAGTAGTCTTGTGCTAGGGCTGCATTCCAGTTCACTTGTCCTAGTGCTGCATTCCAGTACACTTGTCCTAGGGCAGCATTCCAGGTTTCTTGTCCTATGGCTTTATTCCAGTTCACTTGCCCTAGGGCTGCGTTCCAGGTCACTTGTCCTAGGGCTGTATTCCAGATCACTTGTCCTAGTGCTGCATTCCAGTTCACTTGTCCTATGGCTGCATTCCAGTATACTTGTCCTAGGGCTGCATTCCAGGTCACTTGTCCTAAGGCATCATTCCACTACACTTTTCCTATGGCTGCATTCCAGGTCACTTGTCCTAGGGCTTTTTTCCAGTTCACTTGTCCTAGGGCTGCATTCCAGTTCGCTTGTCCTATGGCTGCAATCCAGTTCACTTGTCCTAGGGCTGCATTCCAGTTCACTTGTCCTAGTGCTCCATTCCAGTTCACTTGTTCTAGGGCTGCATTCCAGTTCACATGTTCTAGGGCTGCTTTCCAGTTCGCTTGTTCTACGGCTGCATTCCAGTTCACTTGTCCTAGGGCTGCATTCCAGGTCACTTGTCCCAGGGCTGCATTCGAGTATACTTGTCCTAAGGCTGCATTTCAGGTCACTTGTCCTAGGGCTGCATTCCAGTTCACTTGTCCTAGGGCTCCATTCCAGTTCATGTGTCCTAGGGCTCCATTCCAGTTCTCTTGTTCTAGGGCTGCATTCCAGTTCACATGTTCTAGGGCTGCATTTCAGTTCGCTTGTTCTACGGCTGCATTCCAGTAGACTTTCCTAGGGCTGCATTCCAGTAGTCTTGTGCTAGGGCTGCATTCCAGTTCACTTGTCCTAGTGCTGCATTCCAGTACACTTGTCCTAGGGCAGCATTCCAGGTTTCTTGTCCTATGGCTTTATTCCAGTTCACTTGCCCTAGGGCTGCGTTCCAGGTCACTTGTCCTAGGGCTGTATTCCAGATCACTTGTCCTAGTGCTGCATTCCAGTTCACTTGTCCTATGGCTGCATTCCAGTATACTTGTCCTAGGGCTGCATTCCAGGTCACTTGTCCTAAGGCATCATTCCACTACACTTTTCCTATGGCTGCATTCCAGGTCACTTGTCCTAGGGCTTTTTTCCAGTTCACTTGTCCTAGGGCTGCATTCCAGTTCGCTTGTCCTAGGGCTGCAATCCAGTTCACTTGTCCTAGGGCTGCATTCCAGTTCACTTGTCCTAGTGCTCCATTCCAGTTCACTTGTTCTAGGGCTGCATTCCAGTTCACATGCTCTAGGGCTGCTTTCCAGTTCGCTTGTTCTACGGCTGCATTCCAGTTCACTTGTCCTAGGGCTGCATTCCAGGTCACTTGTCCCAGGGCTGCATTCGAGTATACTTGTCCTAAGGCTGCATTTCAGGTCACTTGTCCTAGGGCTGCATTCCAGTTCACTTGTCCTAGGGCTCCATTCCAGTTCATGTGTCCTAGGGCTGCATTCCAGTTCATGTGTCCTAGGGCTGCATTCCAGTTCACTTGTAATACGGCTGCATTCCAGTATACTTGTCCTAGGGCTGCATTCCAGGTCACTTGTCCTACGGCAGCATTCCACTACACTTTTCCTATGGCTGCATTCCAGGTCACTTGTCCTAGGGCTTTTTTCCAGTTCACTTGTCCTAGGGCTGCATTCCAGTTCACTTTTCCTAGGGCTGCAATCCATTTTCACTTGTCCTAGGGCTGCAATCCAGTTCACTTGTCCTAGGGCTGCATTCCAGTTCACTTGTCCTATGTCTGCATTCCAGTTCACTTGTCATACGGCTTCATTCCAGTTTACTATGTTCTAGGGCTGCGTTCCAGTAGACTTGTCCTAGGGCTGCATTTCAGTAGACTTGTCCTAGGGCTGCATTCCAGTTCACTTGTCCTAGGGCTGCATTCCAGTTTTCTTGTCCTAGGGCTGCATTCCAGTTCACTTGTCCTAGGGCTGCATTCCAGTTCACTTGTCCTACGGCTGCATTCCACTACACTTTTCCTATGGCTGCATTCCAGGTCACTTGTCCTAGGGCTTTTTTCCAGTTCACTTGTCCTAGGCTTGCATTCCAGTTCGCTTGTCCTAGGGCTGCAATCCAGTTCACTTGTCCTAGGGCTCCATTCCAGTTCACTTGTTCTAGGGCTGCATTCCAGTTCACTTGTCCTAGGGCTGCATTCGAGTATACTTGTCCTAAGGCTGCATTTCAGGTCACTTGTCCTACGCCTGCATTCCAGTACACTTGTCCTACGGCTGCATTCCAGTTCACGTGTCCTAGGGCTGCATTCCAGTTCACTTGTCCTAGGGCTGCATTCCAGTATACTTGTCCTAGGGCTGCATTCCAGTTCACTTGTCCTACGGCAGCATTCCACTACACTTTTCCTATGGCTGCATTCCAGTCACTTGTCCTAGGGCTGCATTCCAGTTCACTTGTCCTAGGGCTGCATTCCAGTTCACTTGTCCTAGGGCTGCATTCCAGGTCACTTGTCCCAGGGCTGCATTCGAGTATACTTGTCCTAAGGCTGCATTTCAGGTCACTTGTCCTAGGGCTGCATTCCAGTTCACTTGTCCTAGGGCTCCATTCCAGTTCATGTGTCCTAGGGCTGCATTCCAGTTCATGTGTCCTAGGGCTGCATTCCAGTTCACTTGTAATACGGCTGCATTCCAGTATACTTGTCCTAGGGCTGCATTCCAGGTCACTTGTCCTACGGCAGCATTCCACTACACTTTTCCTATGGCTGCATTCCAGGTCACTTGTCCTAGGGCTTTTTTCCAGTTCACTTGTCCTAGGGCTGCATTCCAGTTCACTTTTCCTAGGGCTGCAATCCATTTTCACTTGTCCTAGGGCTGCAATCCAGTTCACTTGTCCTAGGGCTGCATTCCAGTTCACTTGTCCTATGTCTGCATTCCAGTTCACTTGTCATACGGCTTCATTCCAGTTTACTATGTTCTAGGGCTGCGTTCCAGTAGACTTGTCCTAGGGCTGCATTTCAGTAGACTTGTCCTAGGGCTGCATTCCAGTTCACTTGTCCTAGGGCTGCATTCCAGTTTTCTTGTCCTAGGGCTGCATTCCAGTTCACTTGTCCTAGGGCTGCATTCCAGTTCACTTGTCCTACGGCTGCATTCCACTACACTTTTCCTATGGCTGCATTCCAGGTCACTTGTCCTAGGGCTTTTTTCCAGTTCACTTGTCCTAGGCTTGCATTCCAGTTCGCTTGTCCTAGGGCTGCAATCCAGTTCACTTGTCCTAGGGCTCCATTCCAGTTCACTTGTTCTAGGGCTGCATTCCAGTTCACTTGTCCTAGGGCTGCATTCGAGTATACTTGTCCTAAGGCTGCATTTCAGGTCACTTGTCCTACGCCTGCATTCCAGTACACTTGTCCTACGGCTGCATTCCAGTTCACGTGTCCTAGGGCTGCATTCCAGTTCACTTGTCCTAGGGCTGCATTCCAGTATACTTGTCCTAGGGCTGCATTCCAGTTCACTTGTCCTACGGCAGCATTCCACTACACTTTTCCTATGGCTGCATTCCAGTCACTTGTCCTAGGGCTGCATTCCAGTTCACTTGTCCTAGGGCTGCATTCCAGTTCACTTGTCCTAGGGCTGCATTCCAGGTCACATGTCCTACAGTTTCATTCCAGTTCACTTGTGCTAGGGCTACATTTCATTTCACTTGTTCTAGGGCTGTATTCCAGTTCACTTGTCCAAGGGCTGCATTCCAGTTCACGTGTCCTAGGGCTGCATTCCAGTTCACTTGTCCTAGGGCTGCATTCCAGTATACTTGTCCTAGGGCTGCATTCCAGTTCACTTGTTCTACGGCTGCATTCCAGTATACTTGTCCTAGGGCTGCATTCCAGGTCACTTGTCCTACGGCAGCATTCCACTAAACTTTTCCTATGGCTGCATTCCAGGTCACTTGTCCTAGGGCTTTTTTACAGTTCACTTGTCCTACGGCTGCATTCCAGTTCGCTTGTCCTAGGGCTGCAATCCAGTTCACTTGTCCTAGGGCTCCATTCCAGTTCACTTGTTCTAGGGCTGCATTCCAGTTCACTTGTCCTAGGGCTGCATTCGAGTATACTTGTCCTAAGGCTGCATTTCAGGTCACTTGTCCTACGCCTGCATTCCAGTACACTTGTCCTACGGCTGCATTCCAGTTCACGTGTCCTAGGGCTGCATTCCAGTTCACTTGTCCTAGGGCTGCATTCCAGTATAATTGTCCTAGGGCTGCATTCCAGTTCACTTGTCCTACGGCAGCATTCCACTACACTTTTCCTATGGCTGCATTCCAGTCACTTGTCCTAGGGCTGCATTCCAGTTCACTTGTCCTAGGGCTGCATTCCAGTTCACTTGTCCTAGGGCTGCATTCCAGGTCACATGTCCTACAGATTCATTCCAGTTCACTTGTCCTACGGCTGCATTCCAGTTCGCTTGTCCTAGGGCTGCATTCCAGTTCACTTGTCCTAGGGCTGCATTCCAGTATACTTGTCCTAGGGCTGCATTCCAGTTCACTTGTTCTACGGCTGCATTCCAGTATACTTGTCCTAGGGCTGCATTCCAGGTCACTTGTCCTACGGCAGCATTCCACTAAACTTTTCCTATGGCTGCATTCCAGGTCACTTGTCCTAGGGCTTTTTTACAGTTCACTTGTCCTACGGCTGCATTCCAGTTCGCTTGTCCTAGGGCTGCAATCCAGTTCACTTGTCCTAGGGCTGCATTCCAGTTCACTTGTCCTAGGGCTGCATTCCAGGTCACTTGTTCTAGGGCTGCATTCCAGTTCGCTAGTTCTACGGCTGCATTCCAGTAGACTTGCCTAGGGCTGCATTCCAGTAGACTTGTGCTAGGGCTGCATTCCAGTCAACTTGTCCTAGTGCTGCATTCCAGTTCACTTGTCCTTGGGCTGCACTCCATTTTCACTTGTCCTTGGGCTGCAATCCAGTTCACTTGTCTTAGGGCTGCAATCCAGTTCACTTGTCCTAGGGCTGCATTCCAGGTCACTTGTCCTATGTCTGCATTCCAGTACACTTGTCCTACGGTTTCATTCCAGTTCACTTGTGCTAGGGCTACATTGCATTTCACTTGTTCTAGGGCTGTATTCCAGTTCACTTGTCCTAGGGCTGCATTCCAGTTCACTTGTCCTAGGGCTGCATTCCAGTTCACTTGTCCTAGGGCTGCATTCCAGTATACTTGTCCTAGGGCTGCATTCCAGTTCACTTGTTCTACGGCTGCATTCCAGTATACTTGTCCTAGGGCTGCATTCCAGGTCACTTGTCCTACGGCAGCATTCCACTACACTTTTCCTATGGCTGCATTCCAGGTCACTTGTCCTAGGGCTTTTTTCCAGTTCACTTGTCCTAGGGCTGCATTCCAGTTCGCTTGTCCTAGGGCTGCAATCCCGTTCACTTGTCCTAGGGCTGCATTCAAGTTCACTTATCCTAGGGCTGCATTCCAGGTCACTTGTCCTAGGGCTCCATTCCAGTTCACTTGTTCTAGGGCCGCATTCCAGTTCACATGTTCTAGGGCTGCATTCCAGTTCGCTAGTTCTACGGCTGCATTCCAGTAGACTTTCCTAGGGCTGCATTCCAGTAGACTTGTGCTAGGGCTGCATTCCAGTCCACTTGTCCTAGTGCTGCATTCCAGTTCACTTGTCCTTGGGCTGCACTCCATTTCACTTGTCTTAGGGCTGCATTCCAGGTCACTTGTCCCAGGGCTGCATTACAGTATACTTGTCCTAAGGCTGCATTCCAGTACACTTGTCCTAGGGCTGCATTCCAGTTCGCTTGTCCTAGGGCTGCAATCCAGTTCACTTGTCCTAGGGCTGCATTCCAGGTCACTTGTCCTAGGGCTGCATTCCAGGTCACTTGTCCTAGGGCTCCATTCCAGTTCACTTGTTCTAGGGCTGCATTCCAGTTCACATGTTCTAGGGCTGCATTCCAGTTCGCTAGTTCTACGGCTGCAGTCCAGTAGACTTGCCTAGGGCTGCATTCCAGTAGACTTGTGCTAGGGCTGCATTCCAGTCAACTTGTCCTAGTGCTGCATTCCAGTTCACTTGTCCTTGGGCTGCACTCCATTTCACTTGTCCTTGGGCTGCAATCCAGTTCACTTGTCTTAGGGCTGCATTCCAAGTCACTTGTCCCAGGGCTGCATTCCAGTATACTTGTCCTAAGGCTGCATTCCAGTACACTTGTCCTACGGCTTCATTCCAGTTCACTTGTGCTAGGGCTACATTCCATTTCACTTGTTCTAGGGCTGCACTCCAGTTCACTTGTCCAAGGGCTGCATTCCAGGTCACTTGTCCTAGGGCTGCATTCCAGTTTACTATGTTCTAGGGCTGCGTTCCAGTAGACTTGTCCTAGTGCTGCATTCCAGTAGACTTATCCTAGGTCTGCATTCCAGTATACTTGTCCTAGGGCTGCATTCCATGTTACTTGTCCTACAGCTGCATTCCAGCACACTTGTCCTAGGTAATCATTCCAGTTCACGTGTCCTAGGGCTGCATTCAAAGATACTTGTCCTAGGGCTGCATTCCAGTTCACTGGTCCTAGGGCTGCATTCCAGTTCACTTGTTCTAGGGCTGCATTCCAGTTCACTTGTTCTAGGGCTGCATTCCAGTTCACTAGTTCTAGGTATGCATTCCAGTTCACGTGTCCTAGGGCTGCATTCAAAGATACTTGTCCTAGGGCTGCATTCCAGTTCACTGGTCCTAGGGCTGCATTCCAGTTCACTTGTTCTAGGGCTGCATTCCAGTTCACTTGTTCTAGGGCTGCATTCCAGTTCACTAGTTCTAGGTATGCATTCCAGTATACTTGTCCTAGGGCTGCATTCCAGTTTACTTATCCTAGGTCTGCATTCCAGTATACTTGTCCTAGGGCTGCATTCCAGGTTACTTGTCCTACAGCTGCATTTCAGCACACTTGTCGTAGGGCAGCATTCAAGTTCACTTGTCCTACGGCTGCATTCAAAGCTACTTGTCCTAGGGCTGCATTCCAGTTCACTTGTCCTAGGGGTGCATTCCAGTTCACTTGTTCTAGGGCTGCATTCCAGTTCACTTGTTCTAGGGCTGCATTCCAGTTCACTAGTTCTAGGTATGCATTCCAGTATACTTGTCCTAAGGCTGCATTCCAGTACACTTGTCCAACGGCTGCATTCCAGTTCGCTTGTCCTAGCGCTGCATTCCAGTTAACTTGTACTAGGGCTGCATTCCAGTTCACTTGTCCTAGGGCTGCATTCCAGTTCACTTGTCCTAGGGCTGCATTCCAGTTTACTTGACCTAGGGCTGCATTCCAGGTCACTTGTCCCAGGGCTGCATTCCAGTATACTTGTCCTAGGGCTGCATTCCAGTACACTTGTCCTACGGCTTCATTCCAGTTCACTTGTGCTAGGGCTACATTCCATTTCACTTGTTCTAGGGCTGCACTCCAGTTCACTTGTCCAAGGGCTGCATTCCAGGTCACTTGTCCTAGGGCTGCATTCCAGTTTACTATGTTCTAGGGCTGCGTTCCAGTAGACTTGTCCTAGGGCTGCATTCCAGTATACTTGTCCTAGGGCTGCATTCCAGTTCACTTGTTCTACGGCTGCATTCCAGTATACTTGTCCTAGGGCTGCATTCCAGGTCACTTGTCCTACAGCTGCATTCCAGCACACTTGTCCTAGGTAATCATTCCAGTTCACGTGTCCTAGGGCTGCATTCAAAGATATTTGTCCTAGGGCTGCATTCCAGTTCACTGGTCCTAGGGCTGCATTCCAGTTCACTTGTCCTAGGGCTGCATTCCAGTATACTTGTCCTAGGGCTGCATTCCAGTTCACTTGTTCTACGGCTGCATTCCAGTATACTTGTCCTAGGGCTGCATTCCAGGTCACTTGTCCTACGGCAGCATTCCACTAAACTTTTCCTATGGCTGCATTCCAGGTCACTTGTCCTAGGGCTTTTTTACAGTTCACTTGTCCTACGGCTGCATTCCAGTTCGCTTGTCCTAGGGCTGCAATCCAGTTCACTTGTCCTAGGGCTGCATTCCAGTTCACTTGTCCTAGGGCTGCATTCCAGGTCACTTGTCCTAGGGCTCCATTCCAGTTCACTTGTTCTAGGGCTGCATTCCAGTTCACATGTTCTAGGGCTGCATTCCAGTTCGCTAGTTCTACGGCTGCATTCCAGTAGACTTGCCTAGGGCTGCATTCCAGTAGACTTGTGCTAGGGCTGCATTCCAGTCAACTTGTCCTAGTGCTGCATTCCAGTTCACTTGTCCTTGGGCTGCACTCCATTTCACTTGTCCTTGGGCTGCAATCCAGTTCACTTGTCTTAGGGCTGCAATCCAGTTCACTTGTCCTAGGGCTGCATTCCAGGTCACTTGTCCTATGTCTGCATTCCAGTACACTTGTCCTACGGTTTCATTCCAGTTCACTTGTGCTAGGGCTACATTGCATTTCACTTGTTCTAGGGCTGTATTCCAGTTCACTTGTCCTAGGGCTGCATTCCAGTTCACTTGTCCTAGGGCTGCATTCCAGTTCACTTGTCCTAGGGCTGCATTCCAGTATACTTGTCCTAGGGCTGCATTCCAGTTCACTTGTTCTACGGCTGCATTCCAGTATACTTGTCCTAGGGCTGCATTCCAGGTCACTTGTCCTACGGCAGCATTCCACTACACTTTTCCTATGGCTGCATTCCAGGTCACTTGTCCTAGGGCTTTTTTCCAGTTCACTTGTCCTAGGGCTGCATTCCAGTTCGCTTGTCCTAGGGCTGCAATCCAGTTCACTTGTCCTAGGGCTGCATTCAAGTTCACTTATCCTAGGGCTGCATTCCAGGTCACTTGTCCTAGGGCTCCATTCCAGTTCACTTGTCCTAGGGCTGCATTTCAGTTCGCTTGTTCTACGGCTGCATTCCAGTAGACTTTCCTAGGGCTGCATTCCAGTAGTCTTGTGCTAGGGCTGCATTCCAGTTCACTTGTCCTAGTGCTGCATTCCAGTACACTTGTCCTAGGGCAGCATTCCAGTTCACTTGTCCTAGGGCTGCATTCCAGTTCACTTGTCCTAGGGCTGCATTCCAGTATACTTGTCCTAGGGCTGCATTCCAGTTCACTTGTTCTACGGCTGCATTCCAGTATACTTGTCCTAGGGCTGCATTCCAGGTCACTTGTCCTACGGCAGCATTCCACTACACTTTTCCTATGGCTGCATTCCAGGTCACTTGTCCTAGGGCTTTTTTCCAGTTCACTTGTCCTAGGGCTGCATTCCAGTTCGCTTGTCCTAGGGCTGCAATCCAGTTCACTTGTCCTAGGGCTGCATTCAAGTTCACTTATCCTAGGGCTGCATTCCAGGTCACTTGTCCTAGGGCTCCATTCCAGTACACTTGTCCTAGGGCAGCATTCCAGGTCTCTTGTCCTAGGGCTTTATTCCAGTTCACTTGCCCTAGGGCTGCGTTCCAGTTCACTTGTCCTAAGGCTGCATTCCAGATCACTTGTCCTAGTGCTGCATTCCAGTTCACTTGTCCTATGGCTGCATTCCAGTATACTTGTCCTAGGGCTGCATTCCAGGTCACTTGTCCTAAGGCATCGTTCCACTACACTTTTCCTATGGCTGCATTCCAGGTCACTTGTCCTAGGGCTTTTTTCCAGTTTACTTGTCCTAGGGCTGCATTCCAGTTCGCTTGTCCTAGGGCTGCAATCCAGTTCACTTGACCTAGGGCTGCATTCCAGTTCACTTGTCCTAGTGCTCCATTCCAGTTCACTTGTTCTAGGGCTGCATTCCAGTTCACATGTTCTAGGGCTGCTTTCCAGTTCGCTTGTTCTACGGCTGCATTCCAGTTCACTTGTCCTAGGGCTGCATTCCAGGTCACTTGTCCCAGGGCTGCATTCGAGTATACTTGTCCTAAGGCTGCATTTCAGGTCACTTGTCCTACAGCTGCATTCCAGTCCACTTGTCCTAGGGCTCCATTCCAGTTTACGTGTCCTAGGGCTGCATTCCAGGTCACTTGTCCTACGGCAGCATTCCACTACACTTTTCCTATGGCTGCATTCCAGTTCACTTGTCCTAGGGCTTTTTTCCAGTTCACTTGCCCTAAGGCTGCATTCCAGTTCACTTGTCCTAGGGCTGCATTCCAGTTCACTTGTCCTAGGGCTGCAATCCATTTTCACTTGTCCTAGGGCTGCAATCCAGTTCACTTGTCCTAGGGCTGCATTCCAGTTCACTTGTCCTATGTCTGCATTCCAGTTCACTTGTCATACGGCTTCATTCCAGTTTACTATGTTCTAGGGCTGCGTTCCAGTAGACTTGTCCTAGGGCTGCATTTCAGTAGACTTGTCCTAGGGCTGCATTCCATTTCGCTTGTCCTAGGGCTGCAATCCAGTTCACTTGTCCTAGGGCTGCATTCCAGTTCACTTGTCCTAGTGCTCCATTCCAGTTCACTTGTTCTAGGGCTGCATTCCAGTTCACATGTTCTAGGGCTGCTTTCCAGTTCGCTTGTTCTACGGCTGCATTCCAGTTCACTTGTCCTAGGGCTGCATTCCAGGTCACTTGTCCCAGGGCTGCATTCGAGTATACTTGTCCTAAGGCTGCATTTCAGGTCACTTGTCCTACAGCTGCATTCCAGTCCACTTGTCCTAGGGCTCCATTCCAGTTTACGTGTCCTAGGGCTGCATTCCAGGTCACTTGTCCTACGGCAGCATTCCACTACACTTTTCCTATGGCTGCATTCCAGGTCACTTGTCCTAGGGCTTTTTTCCAGTTCACTTGCCCTAAGGCTGCATTCCAGTTCACTTGTCCTAGGGCTGCATTCCAGTTCACTTGTCCTAGGGCTGCAATCCATTTTCACTTGTCCTAGGGCTGCAATCCAGTTCACTTGTCCTAGGGCTGCATTCCAGTTCACTTGTCCTATGTCTGCATTCCAGTTCACTTGTCATACGGCTTCATTCCAGTTTACTATGTTCTAGGGCTGCGTTCCAGTAGACTTGTCCTAGGGCTGCATTTCAGTAGACTTGTCCTAGGGCTGCATTCCAGTTCACTTGTCCTAGGGCTGCATTCCAGTTTTCTTGTCCTAGGGCTGCATTCCAGTTCACTTGTCCTAGGGCTGCATTCCATTTCACTTGTCCTACGGCTGCATTCCACTACACTTTTCCTATGGCTGCATTCCAGGTCACTTGTCCTAGGGCTTTATTCCAGTTCACTTGTCCTAGGTTTGCATTCCAGTTCGCTTGTCCTAGGGCTGCAATCCAGGTCACTTGTCCTAGGTCTGCATTCCAGGTCACTTGTCCTAGGGCTGCATTCCAGTTCACTTGTCCTAGGGCTGCAATCCAGTTCACTTGTCCTAGGGCTGCATTCCAGTTCACTTGTCCTAGGGCTGCATTCCAGTTCACTTGTCCTAGGGCTCCATTCCAGTTCTCTTGTTCTAGGGCTGCATTCCAGTTCACATGTTCTAGGGCTGCATTTCAGTGCGCTTGTTCTACGGCTGCATTCCAGTAGACTTTCCTAGGGCTGCATTCCAGTAGTCTTGTGCTAGGGCTGCATTCCAGTTCACTTGTCCTAGTGCTGCATTCCAGTACACTTGTCCTAGGGCAGCATTCCAGGTTTCTTGTCCTATGGCTTTATTCCAGTTCACTTGCCCTAGGGCTGCGTTCCAGGTCACTTGTCCTAGGGCTGTATTCCAGATCACTTGTCCTAGTGCTGCATTCCAGTTCACTTGTCCTATGGCTGCATTCCAGTATAGTTGTCCTAGGGCTGCATTCCAGGTCACTTGTCCTAAGGCATCATTCCACTACACTTTTCCTATGGCTGCATTCCAGGTCACTTGTCCTAGGACTTTTTTCCAGTTCACTTGTCCTAGGGCTGCATTCCAGTTCGCTTGTCCTAGGGCTGCAATCCAGTTCACTTGTCCTAGGGCTGCATTCCAGTTCACTTGTCCTAGTGCTCCATTCCAGTTCACTTGTTCTAGGGCTGCATTCCAGTTCACATGTTCTAGGGCTGCTTTCCAGTTCGCTTGTTCTACGGCTGCATTCCAGTTCACTTGTCCTAGGGCTGCATTCCAGGTCACTTGTCCCAGGGCTGCATTCGAGTATACTTGTCCTAAGGCTGCATTTCAGGTCACTTGTCCTAGGGCTGCATTCCAGTTCACTTGTCCTAGGGCTCCATTCCAGTTCATGTGTCCTAGGGCTGCATTCCAGTTCACTTGTAATACGGCTGCATTCCAGTATACTTGTCCTAGGGCTGCATTCCAGGTCACTTGTCCTACGGCAGCATTCCACTACACTTTTCCTATGGCTGCATTCCAGGTCACTTGTCCTAGGGCTTTTTTCCAGTTCACTTGTCCTAGGGCTGCATTCCAGTTCACTTGTCCTAGGGCTGCAATCCATTTTCACTTGTCCTAGGGCTGCAATCCAGTTCACTTTTCCTAGGGCTGCATTCCAGTTCACTTGTCCTATGTCTGCATTCCAGTTCACTTGTCATACGGCTTCATTCCAGTTTACTATGTTCTAGGGCTGCGTTCCAGTAGACTTGTCCTAGGGCTGCATTTCAGTAGACTTGTCCTAGGGCTGCATTCCAGTTCACTTGTCCTAGGGCTGCATTCCAGTTTTCTTGTCCTAGGGCTGCATTCCAGTTCACTTGTCCTAGGGCTGCATTCCAGTTCACTTGTCCTACGGCTGCATTCCACTACACTTTTCCTATGGCTGCATTCCAGGTTACTTGTCCTAGGGCTTTTTTCCAGTTCACTTGTCCTAGGCTTGCATTCCAGTTCGCTTGTCCTAGGGCTGCAATCCAGGTCACTTGTCCTAGGGCTCCATTCCAGTTCACTTGTTCTAGGGCTGCATTCCAGTTCACATGTTCTAGGGCTGCTTTCCAGTTCGCTTGTTCTACGGCTGCATTCCAGTTCACTTGTCCTAGGGCTGCATTCCAGGTCACTTGTCCCAGGGCTGCATTCGAGTATACTTGTCCTAAGGCTGCATTTCAGGTCACTTGTCCTAGGGCTGCATTCCAGTTCACTTGTCCTAGGGCTCCATTCCAGTTCATGTGTCCTAGGGCTGCATTCCAGTTCACTTGTAATACGGCTGCATTCCAGTATACTTGTCCTAGGGCTGCATTCCAGGTCACTTGTCCTACGGCAGCATTCCACTACACTTTTCCTATGGCTGCATTCCAGGTCACTTGTCCTAGGGCTTTTTTCCAGTTCACTTGTCCTAGGGCTGCATTCCAGTTCACTTGT
>NW_023493879.1:0-101196 GCF_013265735.2 Oncorhynchus mykiss | reverse complement strand
GGGGTAAGCCTAAGCCTTTTCGTAAGCTTAACCTATTTCTTTAACTTGCCTATGACAAAGTGCTTTGATGACACTGCTGCCTCCCAGCTAGTTGAACGCTTGTCAGTCATTCTCCTAAAAAGGCAACTCTGTTTGCTCGAGTACTAAACCGAGGGCCGGCAGCCACAAGTGACACGGTAAGAGACACTTATGGCAACAATAAGGTGATAAGGATGATACCTAGTCACATCTGAGATGTGAATCAACGGCACCGATTGGTCAATCGCCAGTATGGCCCTTGGGCCTCATTTGTCCCCTTTGAAATGACCTGTTGAGATCATTCAATGCAACAGCTGAGGCTCTCTGGCCTATAAAGGATCCACCTCATACACTCTTCCGTAATATAAGGCTATGTATTGTTTTTTGAACAAAGTACATACAACATTTGAACATCCCTATACCTCTGTACGCATAGGAAAATGATCCCTTTATTGTGTGTGTGTTGGGTGGGTGTCTGAGGAAGTTTTACTGCGTTCAGCTTGCAGAGGTATCACAACCCTTCCATGGCCACCTGGATCCTGTCTAGGGAAGAAAAAAGAAGCATGACGTTATTAACATTGGCCTTCAAGAGCTACATGGACTGCTGAGGTGACATTCGGACCCCTTATAGGTTTGGCATTCCTTTGTGTATTGTTTCCCGTATGTTGCACTTGTTTCTCCTTTGTACTTGTGAACTATTGAGGTTTTAAACGCCTATCTTAATTAGGTGTGACTGAAACTGCAGTGGGTTGAATCCTACTAGTTCAGGTTTCACCAACCTCCAGGCAGGGGGGTAGAGTAGCCATTTTTGTGGTAGCCTGGAGAGGCACAGCTGATTGAAAGAGTTGAATCAGGTGCAACAACAACAACAAGTAGAACAACACCAATTCAATGTGAAGAGGGGACATCACAGTTGGGCATTGTGTTCAACATAGCTCAGTATTGGAGTGTGTTTTCCCGCCGAATGTAAGTAAGTAGATTGATTCTTCTTCTCCATTGTTCCTAGAAACGAAACCTGCCCTCCCCTTTGCAGCAGAGGCCAGGCAAAAGCGCGCGCTTTCTGTGCCACTGGCTTCAATCAGGTCCACCAACGCAGATAATAAGAGCACCGAGCACCGAAAATTACGTCATTAATTCACTTGAACTCAGCTAGCGAACACACGATGTCTGGAAGAGGTAAAGGCGGCAAGGGACTCGGAAAAGGAGGCGCTAAGCGTCACCGTAAGGTTCTCCGCGATAACATCCAGGGAATCACCAAGCCCGCCATTCGCCGTCTGGCTCGCCGTGGCGGCGTGAAGCGTATCTCCGGGCTGATCTACGAGGAGACCCGCGGTGTCCTGAAGGTGTTCCTTGAGAACGTGATCCGTGACGCCGTCACCTACACCGAGCACGCCAAGAGGAAGACCGTTACGGCCATGGACGTGGTCTACGCTCTGAAACGCCAGGGACGCACCCTGACGGGTTTCGGCGGTTAAACGCACTCTTCTCGGAACGTCAACATCCCGACTTGAACCAAAGGCTCTTTTAGAGCCACCCACATCCGCTTCAAAGGGTCAAATCCATTATCGTAGGAAACCATGAGCCACTCTTGAGTGGACAGGGAGGGAGTATTCGTGACAGGAGGCTATGTTCAGTGCAGGCTTTGCCTACAGTCGTATTAAACCATGAGCCACTCTTGAGTGGACAGGGAGGGAGTGTTCATGACAGAGGGAGGCTATGTTCAGTGCAGGCTTGCGTACAGTCGTATTACGAGACACCCGAAATAAAGGCACCACGGCTGGGAAATCCCCACCAAGTACCAAAAGGGGAGCCTTATTTTTGGCCATTGTAGGACTTTTTGGAAAACACACCATTCCCCACCAGTGACAGAGCATAGGCTATGGTCTTTGTTAGGGAAGCAAGCCTCTGAGTGGAAGGCTCTTATGCGCGCTCAGCTCCACTGGGCAAATGGCAGGGGCGCCTATGAGAAAGCAGGGGTGTGTCCACGGCCGGCGAATTAGCTTAGCTTCGTCTTATAAGAGGGAAAGGGCTCTCCACCCCCTCATTCGTTTGTGAGAAGCAGCGAGACATCAGCATCATGCCCGAGCCAGCAAAGTCCGCGCCCAAGAAGGGCTCCAAGAAAGCCGTCAAGACCGCAGGGAAAGGCGGCAAGAAACGCCGAAAGTCGAGGAAGGAGAGCTACGCCATTTACGTGTACAAAGTCCTGAAGCAGGTCCACCCCGATACCGGCATCTCCTCCAAGGCCATGGGAATCATGAACTCGTTCGTGAACGACATCTTCGAGCGTATCGCCGGAGAGTCGTCTCGCCTGGCCCACTACAACAAGCGTTCCCACCATCACCTCCAGGGAGATCCAGACCGCAGTGCGCCTGCTGCTCCCCGGAGAGCTGGCCAAGCACGCAGTGTCCGAGGGCACCAAGGCCGTGACCAAGTACACCAGCTCCAAGTAAACAGCCCATTTGGAGTGCTGTAGTAACCCAAAGGCTCTTTTAAGAGCCACCAACCTGTCAGTGAAAAAAGCAAATCCATATATGGTGGTGTGTGTGTGGAGGACATGTCAAAAGGGGGGAGAGGGAATAAATGATGCTGACATGAACAGGGTAGGAATGTGTGCATGGCAGTATAACACAGTGAGTGGGATTCCACTCGTGCTCCGATGACTGGAGCCTGTGTAACAGTATAACTTTAGGCCGAACCAGGGACCCTCTGCACACATCATCAACAACAGTCTCAGAGCAAGTGACGTCACCGATTGAAACTAGCCGTTTCACATCCCTTACACACACCTGTACAAGAGGGAGGAGGAGAGAGAGAAGAAGAGGCCCAAATCTCTCTCTCTAGGCCTATATCAGGGCGGACAAGCACATGGGGCGCCAGCCTCCATAGCGCCGGCCGCACAGCCAGACACCACAGACCCACAGACACAAAGACCGGCACGAGTGAGTCACGCTGCGGAGTCAAGCGAGGAGGACTGCGAGAAGGCCACAAGCCTATCTCTCTCTCTCTCTCTCTCTCTCTCTCTGACACGCTTTTGAAAGAGACACACAGACAGAGAGAGAGACTACCTAGCACAAGAAAACACACAGGCTCCAAATCCAACTAATAAACTCATACTAATAAAACATCACACACACACACACAAAGTGCAAGTAAGCATGTCGTTGGACAGTGTATTATTTCTCGTTTGCCTCCTGGACACATGACGAATACAACGTGAAACTAGTCTCAGCCAGGCCTCACAAGTGCATGTGTTTTAAGGTCCCAAAAGAGCTCTCCTTTAAAACACCAAGGAGCACATCAGGGGACGCCAAACCATTTGATTCCCTTGCCAGACATCTCGGCTCACTCCACAATCAATGGTGCTCGCAATCGGATGCACTTTTAGGCCATTTAGGAGACAAATAGCACAGGAAAAGCAGTGCGCACCGCTCCACCCGACAGTCGAACGGTGAGGTTTTGAGCGAGTCGCAGCAAAATGCACGGGGCTTCTGCAGCCCACATGACTTTATTCTGAACGGACACAAGTCTGCTCGCTGGGCCGTTCGCTTTTGGGCCAAAAACGCGGCTCCGTCGGTGACTTTGGCCCGATATTGGCGACCAGAAAACACAAGTGAAAGAGCATTTGGCCAGCCCGGAGAAGCCGAGCTGGGTGGCTTGAGTCTACATGGTTCTCATGTCGCGTTTAAGGCCAGCCCCCTGCACGGTGTGGAGCTTCAATAGCGCAGAGCAGCGTCTACAGCAAAGTACTCCTCCTCACAGACTACCGTAGTGTTGTAAGTGTGTGTGTTTACCGGACCGAACGACAGACATGGCAGAAGTCGCACCAGCACCCGCCGCCGCCGCGCCGGCCAAGGCACCCAAGAAGAAGGCAGCAGCCAAGCCCAAGAAAGCGGGACCCAGCGTAGGCGAGCTCATCGTCAAGGCGGTGTCCGCCTCCAAGGAGAGGAGCGGCGTGTCCCTGGCCGCGCTCAAGAAGTCTCTGGCGGCAGGCGGCTACGACGTGGAGAAGAACAACTCCCGTGTCAAGATCGCCGTCAAGAGCCTCGTCACCAAGGGCACCCTGGTCCAGACTAAGGCACCGGTGCTTCCGGCTCCTTCAAGCTCAACAAGAAGGCCGTCGAGGCAAAGAAGCCCGCCAAGAAAGCCGCAGCCCCAAAGCTAAGAAGGTGGCCGCCAAGAAGCCCGCCGCCGCCAAGAAGCCCAAGAAGGTAGCAGCCAAGAAGGCCGTGGCCGCAAAGAAGTCCCCCAAGAAGGCCAAGAAGCCCGCTACACCCAAAAAGGCCGCCAAGAGCCCAAAGAAGGTGAAGAAGCCCGCCGCAGCGGCCAAGAAAGCGGCCAAGAGCCCCAAGAAGGCTACCAAGGCAGCGAAGCCCAAAGCCGCCAAGCCCAAGGCGGCCAAGGCCAAGAAGGCAGCCCCCAAGAAGAAGTAAACCTATTACAAACAGTGTTCTTTCTACTCGACACATGTTGTTACCACAAAAGGCTCTTTTAAGAGCCACCCACCTCTTTCCATAAAAGCGCATGTCATTCCATTCCACCTACCTACCCGTGGTGCAAAAGAAATGAAATGAATGACTTTTACGCACCACATTTTGGAGTGGCTAAATGGCTTTACATTTGTCACTCAAGAGTGCAGCACCCTCACCAGTCAACATTGTTGTGATGTGTTAGAATTGGCATGTCACATTGATCCTGATAATAATAAGCATACATACTATAGTGGGTTGGACAGCAGCCATTTGTATTATGAGCCACTCTCGAATTGATTGATACATGTTTCAGTGATTTGAGTTGTCACTTTGGCGCTCCCGCCAACGTGAAAAAGTAACAAAAGTCGGAGGGAAACAGAGTAGCCTAGCCCTCGTCACTCTGCTGCCTGCCTGCCTGCGGGCGGGTGGGTGGGGGCGGGCTTAGGGCTGACTGCCTGTCTGTCTGTCCCTCCCTCACTCCAATTGGATAAGGCCACACCGGTCCGGTGGCAATCGATGGCTTTTGTGGCGAGGTATAAGTAAGACTCTCGAGGTGGCCAGCGGCTCATTCAGACTTTCTGTGACATACTGAAGCTACCAATATGAGCGGAAGAGGCAAAACCGGAGGCAAGGCCAGGGCGAAGGCAAAGACACGTTCATCCCGTGCCGGGCTCCAGTTCCCCGTGGGCCGTGTGCACAGGCTGCTGCGTAAAGGCAACTACGCCGAGCGTGTGGGCGCTGGCGCACCAGTGTACCTGGCCGCAGTGCTCGAGTACCTGACTGCTGAGATCCTGGAGTTGGCCGGAAACGCTGCCCGTGACAACAAGAAGACTCGTATCATCCCCCGTCACCTGCAGCTGGCAGTCCGTAACGACGAGGAGCTGAACAAACTGCTTGGCGGCGTGACCATCGCGCAGGGTGGTGTTCTGCCCAACATCCAGGCAGTGCTGCTCCCCAAGAAGACTGAGAAGGCCGTCAAAGCCAAGTAAAATCGCTGGTGCGGCTGCAACTTGACTACTCAACCCCAAAGGCTCTTTTAAGAGCCAACCACCTAGCTCAACAAAGCGCAAAGTGTCCTTTCTATGCCTGGCCAATTATTTGGCGTGTTAGATACACACACATATAGACGGCACCGTATCAAGTGCCCACATGAGGCCTAAATGAAGGATAACAACTAGTAGGCTAGAATGAGAGCATTATTGCGCGTCAAGTGTAACGTTGCTCGCGGCCCTAACAAAAGACCCAAGCGCGCCTCGGCGAGGGTGGGGGTTGCATTTTGGGGCGGCACGGAGAGGCCGAGCCTCCCGTCCAATGGGCGGCGGAGGAGGCCTCCGCAACGGGCCAATCAGGGCGGTGCGGAGATGGTGACCAATGAGCAGACGCCGCTGCCGGCTTTATAAACTTCACATAGGCATTTTGAGGCTATACTCCGACTGTGAAAGAAGGAAGCTAGCTAGCGCCATGGCCAGAACCAAGCAAACCGCTCGCAAATCCACGGTGGCAAAGCACCCAGGAAGCAGCTCGCCACCAAGGCTGCGCGCAAGAGCGCCCCGGCCACCGGCGGCGTGAAGAAGCCTCACCGTTACAGGCCCGGCACCGTGGCTCTTAGAGAGATCCGTCGTTACCAGAAGTCCACTGAGCTGCTGATCCGCAAACTGCCTTTCCAGCGCCTGGTGCGAGAAATTGCCCAGGACTTTAAGACCGACCTGCGCTTCCAGAGTTCCGCAGTGATGGCCCTGCAGGAGGCAAGCGAGGCTTACCTGGTCGGCCTGTTCGAGGACACCAACCTGTGCGCCATCCACGCCAAGAGGGTGACCATCATGCCCAAGGACATCCAGCTGGCCCGTCGTATTCGCGGAGAGCGCGCATAAACGATGACCTGATCTCCAAAATCCCCCAAAGGCTCTTTTAAGAGCCACCTCCATATTTCAGTCAAAAAGGCACAATTGTTCCATTTGTACACGCCCCTTTCCCACCGTGTATGTTCCCTGTTCTCGAGTCACTACAGACCGTGGTTCGATTCCAGGCTGTATCACCACCGGCCGTGATTGTAAATAAGAGTTGGTTCTTAACTGACTTGAGTCGTTTCAATAACGCTCTCTTATATGTGATTAGATGTATGCCTAGAGTAGAAGAGGGGAAAAATACACTAGCAGTAATGAGTGATAGTAATGATAGGGGCAAAAAGTGTCAAAAATGGTCACTATGTAGCTAAAACAACTGACTTTGAAAGTGCCGCTGATGAGATGGGAAAAGTTAACGTGGAGCACGGAGGCCATCTAGTGGTTAAACGCTGGTACTGTCAGCGTGTGAGCACGTCATAGTGGCTCCCTATTGGTATTTGATCTTGAGGCCCCAAGCACGTTCGATTCAATTGCCAAAAGACTCGGCCATCCTCATGTGACATTCCCGCCCCAAAAATCCATGTTTTGGGCACGCTTGTGTAATTCATTTCGATCTCTTCCGGCGCATTAGAGCTCCTTGGAATGTCCAGAAGATGCTGAGATCGAAACCCCTTCTACGACAAAGTCTACATGCCAGTCAGTGTGTCTAGTCTCTGTTGTCCTTGAGACAGGCCTCCGAGTGCTGCCCCTGTATTTAATTGAGTCTGTTTACACCCCTTTGTAATGGTGATCTCCACTTGATTGAGTCTGTGTAATGTTTGAGGCTTTACTGGCATTGTACAGCTACCTTGCTTTGATGCACTATAGAGAGAAAAGCATCATAAAGTAGGTTGATGTGAGAACAAGAAATGACGTCTGTGGTGGCAGGGTTAAGTGAGTGAGCAGTCTAGTGACTGAGTCATTGCATTGTGGCTTTGAGGTGTCTTGTGATGAATGAAGATCCAGTCAGTCTCTAATATGTGTTTGTGATGATTGTTTGTTAATGTTTGATTTTGAGCACATACTTGTTGTGACAATTGCATCAGGTTGAGGGAGAAATGGTCTGTGTGGCCATTGTGAGTGGCACTTCTGATCCAGCAGGTGGTGTTAAGATCCCTCCCTATGTGGCTTTGAATGATGAGCCAGTGTTGGCAAAATGACTTGTGCTCCAGCGGGTGGCGGTGAAATGCCTCCCTATCTATATGACTTGCCCTATTCCTTTGACATTGTTCACTTGATTGGAGATGATTCCGGTCTTCTTCATGAGCACTCCTGCATGTCTTCCTTCCTGTCTTGCCATGTGGGTTCCACGGAGGTGTGTGTTTTTGTTAGATATCACTGGGCACATTCCTAACGTGGAGGTGGTTTGCATAGCTCATGTCATGTGGATATATAAAGTATTGTATTGTAAGGTATGTTAGTCTACGGACGGTCTGACATTGCTCGTCCATATATTGATGTATTCCAATTGCATTTGGGTGTATTGTGTGGAATGTTGGAACATGGTTAGATCTTACTGTGCTGTTGGAGCTAGTAACACAAGCATTTCCCGACATCTGCTAAACAGGTGTATGTATATCTCTCTAGTCACCCCCAAAACCAATTCTTTCTTTGGCCGCCTCTCCTTCCAGTTCTCTGCTGCCAATGACTGGAACGAACTACAAAAATCTCTGAAACTGGAAACACTTATCTCCCTCACTAGCTTTAAGCACCAACTGTCAGAGCAGCTCACAGATTACTGCACCTGTACATAGCCCACCTATAATTTAGGCCAAACAACTACCTCTTTCCCTACTGTATTTAATGAATGTATTTATTTTGCTCCTTTGCACCCCATTATTTTTATTTCTACTTTGCACATGTCTTCCATTGCAAATGTACCATTCCAGTGTTTTACTTGCTATATTGTATTTACTTTGCCACCATGGGCTTTTTTGCCTTTACCTCCCTTATCTCACCTCATTTGCTCACATCGTATATAGACTTGTTTATACTGTATTATTGACTGTATGTTTGTTTTACTCCATGTGTAAGTCTGTGTCGTTGTATGTGTCGAACTGCTTTGCTTAATCTTGGCCAGGTCGCAATTGTAAATGAGAACTTGTTCTCAACTTGCCTACCTGGTGAAATAAATAAAAATAAATTTAAAAAAATGTGTCTATTTGATTAGGATTAGGACTTTTCCTCTATGTGTCGCACTTCCATTTCCACTTTATGTCCCCGTTAGGGAGCTGTCATTTATGCTGCAGGCTAATTACTACCAATGTCATTGTGGTCCAAGTTCAACTCCTAGCCTATAGGGTGTGGTAACAGGCCCTCTGTTATTTGTTGTTGTACTCTGCATGTGAAGTATCTGCACTGTAGCCTATAGAGGAACTAAGCCCTTGATAATAGGGGAACGCAAGCTGTTGAACACAAACTCCCAGTCCTATGATGTTGCTCTGTGAAGGAGGTTAGCTTTTCAGCATTCAATTCCTGGCAGCCTTCTTCGCCCTGGTTGATTTGTGAATGTGAGTGATTCGAGAATGTTTGGCTTGGGTATCCAAGGTGTTTGAGATTGTTGAGGACCAGTGTTCCGAGGGGCTGACTGTGACATCATAAAGCGGAATGTAGTTAGCGTGCTGTTTGAGGGATTCCAATTCAGTCCGTTGCGGCCTTCCAGGCAGTGCAGTTGTGCTTCAAGTGTGCTCTCTGTGTGATGACTTGTTGTGCCTACACGGAGTACAGCTACGAACGGACGTGACATTTGGGGTAAGCCTAAGCCTTTTCGTAACCTTAACCTATTTCTTCTAACTTGCTATGACAAAGTGCTTTGATGACACTAGCTGCATCCCAGCTAGTTGAACGCTTGTCAGTCATTCTCCTAAAAGGCAACCTCTGTTGCTCGATGTACTAAACCGAGGGCCGGCAGCCACTAAGTGCACGTAAGAGACAATTATGGCAACAATAAGTTGTAAGATGATACCTAGTCACATCTGAGATGTGAATCAACTGCACCGATTGGTCAATCGCCAGTATGTGCCCTTGGGCCTCATTTGTCCCCTTTGAAATGACCTGTTGAGATCATTCAATGCAACAGCTGAGGCTCTCTGGCCTATAAAGGATCCACCTCATACCACTATTTCCGTAATATAAGGCTATGTTATTGTTTTTTGAAAAAAGTACCATACAATATTTGCACATCCCTATCACCTCTGTACGCATAGGAAAATGATCCCTTTATTGTGTGTGTGTTGGGTGGGTGTCTGAGGAATGTTTTACTGCGTTTCAGCTTGCAGAGGTATCACCACCCTTCCCATGGCCACCTGGATCCTGTCTAGGGAAGAAAAAGAAGAATGACGTTATTACATGGCCTTCAAGAGCTACATGACTGCTGAGGTGACATTACGGACCCCTTATAGGGTTTGTGGCATTCCTTGTGTATTTGTTTCCCGTATGTTGCACTTTGTTTCTCCTTTGTACTTGTGACACTATTTGAGGTTTTAACGCCTATCTCTATTAGGTGTGACTGGCAACTGCAGTGGGTTGAATCCTACTAGTTCAGTGTTTCCCAACTCCAGGCAGGGGTAGAGTAGCCATTTTTTGTGGTAGCCCTGGAGAGGCACAGCTGATTGAAAGAGTTGAATCAGGTGCAACAACAACAACAAGTAGAACAACACCAATCAATGTGAAGAGTGGGACATCACAGTTGGGCCTTGTGTTCAACATAGCTCAGTATTTGAGTGTGTTTCCCGCGCATGTAAGTAAGTAGCTTTGATTTCTTCTTCCTCCATTGTTCCCTAGAACGAACGCCCTGCCCTCCCCTTTGCAGCAGAGGCCAGGCAAAAGCGCGCGCTTTCTGTGCCACTGGCTTCAATCAGGTCCACCAAACGCAGATAATAAGAGCACCCGAGCACCGAAAATTACGTCATTAATTCACTTGAACTCAGCTAGCGAACACACGATGTCTGGAAGAGGTAAAGGCGGCAAGGGACTCGGAAAAGGAGGCGCTAAGCGTCACCGTAAGGTTCTCCGCGATAACATCCAGGGAATCACCAAGCCCGCCATTCGCCGTCTGGCTCGCCGTGGCGGCGTGAAGCGTATCTCCGGGCTGATCTACGAGGAGACCCGCGGTGTCCTGAAGGTGTTCCTTGAGAACGTGATCCGTGACGCCGTCACCTACACCGAGCACGCCAAGAGGAAGACCGTTACGGCCATGGACGTGGTCTACGCTCTGAAACGCCAGGGACGCACCCTGTACGGTTTCGGCGGTTAAACGCACTCTTCTCGGAACGTCAACATCCCGACTTGAACCCAAAGGCTCTTTTAAGAGCCACCCACATCCGCTTCAAAAGGGTCAAATCCATTATCGTAGGAAACCATGAGCCACTCTTGAGTGGACAGGGAGGGAGTATTCGTGACAGGAGGCTATGTTCAGTGCAGGCTTTGCCTACAGTCGTATTAAACCATGAGCCACTCTTGAGTGGACAGGGAGGGAGTGTTCATGACAGGAGGGAGGCTATGTTCAGTGCAGGCTTTGCGTACAGTCGTATTACGAGACACCCGAAATAAAGGCACCACGGCTGGGAAATCCCCACCAAGTACCAAAAAGGGGAGCCTTATTTTTGGCCATTGTAGGACTTTTTTGGAAACACACCATTCCCCACCAGTGACAGAGCATAGGCTATGGTCTTTGTTAGGGAAGCAAGCCTCTGAGTGGAAGGCTCTTATGCGCGCTCAGCTCCACTGGGCAAATGGCAGGGGCGCCTATGAGAAAGCAGGGGTGTGTCCACGGCCGGCGAATTAGCTTAGCTTCGTCTTCATAAGAGGGAAAGGGCTCTCCACCCCCTCATTCGTTTGTGAGAAGCAGCGAGACATCAGCATCATGCCCGAGCCAGCAAAGTCCGCGCCCAAGAAGGGCTCCAAGAAAGCCGTCACCAAGACCGCAGGGAAAGGCGGCAAGAAACGCCGAAAGTCGAGGAAGGAGAGCTACGCCATTTACGTGTACAAAGTCCTGAAGCAGGTCCACCCCGATACCGGCATCTCCTCCAAGGCCATGGGAATCATGAACTCGTTCGTGAACGACATCTTCGAGCGTATCGCCGGAGAGTCGTCTCGCCTGGCCCACTACAACAAGCGTTCCACCATCACCTCCAGGGAGATCCAGACCGCAGTGCGCCTGCTGCTCCCCGGAGAGCTGGCCAAGCACGCAGTGTCCGAGGGCACCAAGGCCGTGACCAAGTACACCAGCTCCAAGTAAACAGCCCATTTGGAGTGCTGTAGTAACCCAAAGGCTCTTTTAAGAGCCACCCAACCTGTCAGTGAAAAAAGCAAATCCATATATGTGTGTGTGTGTGTGGAGGACATGTCAAAAAGGGGGAGAGGGAATAAATGATGCTGACATGAACAGGGTAGGAATGTGTGCATGGCAGTATAACACAGTGAGTGGGATTCCACTCGTGCTCCGATGACCGGAGCCTGTGTAACAGTATAACTTTAGGCCGAACCAGGGACCCTCTGCACACATCATCAACAACAGTCTCAGAGCAAGTGACGTCACCGATTGAAACTAGCCGTTTCACATCCCTTACACACACCTGTACAAGAGGGAGGAGGAGAGAGAAGAAGAGGCTCCAAATCTCTCTCTCTCTAGGCCTATATCAGGGCGGACAAGCACATGGGGCGCCAGCCTCCATAGCGCCGGCCGCACAGCCAGACACCAAGACCCACAGACACAAAGACCGGCACGAGTGAGTCACGCTGCGGAGTCAAGCGAGGAAGGACTGCGAGAAGGCCACAAGCCTATCTCTCTCTCTCTCTCTCTCTCTCTCTGACACGCTTTTGAAAGAGACACACAGACAGAGAGAGAGACTACCTAGCACAAGAAAACACACAGGCTCCAAATCCAACTAATAAACTCATACTAATAAAACATCACACACACACACACAAAGTGCAAGTAAGCATGTCGTTGGACAGTGTATTATTTCTCGTTTGCCTCCTGGACACATGACGAATACAACGTGAAAACTAGTCTCAGCCAGGCCTCACAAGTGCATGTGTTTTAAGGTCCCCAAAAGAGCTCTCCTTTAAAACACCAAGGAGCACATCAGGGGACGCCAAACCATTTGATTCCCTTGCCAGACATCTCGGCTCACTCCACAATCAATGGTGCTCGCAATCGGATGCACTTTTAGGCCATTTAGGAGACAAATAGCACAGGAAAAGCAGTGCGCACCGCTCCACCCGACAGTCGAACGGTGAGGTTTTGAGCGAGTCGCAGCAAAATGCACGGGGCTTCTGCAGCCCACATGACTTTATTCTGAACGGACACAAGTCTGCTCGCTGGGCCGTTCGCTTTTGGGCCAAAAAACGCGGCTCCGTCGGTGACTTTTGGCCCGATATTGGCGACCAGAAAACACAAGTGAAAGAGCATTTGGCCAGCCCGGAGAAGCCGAGCTGGGTGGCTTGAGTCTACATGGTTCTCATGTCGCGTTTAAGGGCCAGCCCCCTGCACGGTGTGGAGCTTCAATAGCGCAGAGCAGCGTCTACAGCAAAGTACTCCTCCTCACAGACTACCGTAGTGTTGTAAGTGTGTGTGTTTACCGGACCGAACGACAGACATGGCAGAAAGTCGCACCAGCACCCGCCGCCGCCGCGCCGGCCAAGGCACCCAAGAAGAAGGCAGCAGCCAAGCCCAAGAAAGCGGGACCCAGCGTAGGCGAGCTCATCGTCAAGGCGGTGTCCGCCTCCAAGGAGAGGAGCGGCGTGTCCCTGGCCGCGCTCAAGAAGTCTCTGGCGGCAGGCGGCTACGACGTGGAGAAGAACAACTCCCGTGTCAAGATCGCCGTCAAGAGCCTCGTCACCAAGGGCACCCTGGTCCAGACTAAGGGCACCGGTGCTTCCGGCTCCTTCAAGCTCAACAAGAAGGCCGTCGAGGCAAAGAAGCCCGCCAAGAAAGCCGCAGCCCCCAAAGCTAAGAAGGTGGCCGCCAAGAAGCCCGCCGCCGCCAAGAAGCCCAAGAAGGTAGCAGCCAAGAAGGCCGTGGCCCGCAAAGAAGTCCCCCAAGAAGGCCAAGAAGCCCGCTACACCCAAAAAGGCCGCCAAGAGCCCAAAGAAGGTGAAGAAGCCCGCCGCAGCGGCCAAGAAAGCGGCCAAGAGCCCCAAGAAGGCTACCAAGGCAGCGAAGCCCAAAGCCGCCAAGCCCAAGGCGGCCAAGGCCAAGAAGGCAGCCCCCAAGAAGAAGTAAAACCTATTACAAACAGTGTTCTTTCTACTCGACACATGTTGTTACCACAAAAGGCTCTTTTAAGAGCCACCCACCTCTTTCCATAAAAGCGCATGTCATTCCATTCCACCTACCTACCCGTGGTGCAAAAGAAATGAAATGAATGACTTTTACGCACCACATTTTGGAGTGGCTAAATGGCTTTACATTTGTCACTCAAGAGTGCAGCACCCTCACCAGTCAACATTGTTGTGATGTGTTAGAAATTGGCATGTCACATTGATCCTGATAATAATAAGCATACATACTATAGTGGGTTGGACAGCAGCCATTTGTATTATGAGCCACTCTCGAATTGATTGATACATGTTTCAGTGATTTGAGTTGTCACTTTGGCGCTCCCGCCAACGTGAAAAAGTAACAAAAGTCGGAGGGAAACAGAGTAGCCTAGCCCTCGTCACTCTGCTGCCTGCCTGCCTGCGGGCGGGTGGGTGGGGGCGGGCTTAGGGCTGACTGCCTGTCTGTCTGTCCCTCCCTCACTCCAATTGGATAAGGCCACACCGGTCCGGTGGCCAATCGATGGCTTTTGTGGCGAGGTATAAAGTAAGACTCTCGAGGTGGCCAGCGGCTCATTCAGACTTTCTGTGACATACTGAAGCTACCAATATGAGCGGAAGAGGCAAAACCGGAGGCAAGGCCAGGGCGAAGGCAAAGACACGTTCATCCCGTGCCGGGCTCCAGTTCCCCGTGGGCCGTGTGCACAGGCTGCTGCGTAAAGGCAACTACGCCGAGCGTGTGGGCGCTGGCGCACCAGTGTACCTGGCCGCAGTGCTCGAGTACCTGACTGCTGAGATCCTGGAGTTGGCCGGAAACGCTGCCCGTGACAACAAGAAGACTCGTATCATCCCCCGTCACCTGCAGCTGGCAGTCCGTAACGACGAGGAGCTGAACAAACTGCTTGGCGGCGTGACCATCGCGCAGGGTGGTGTTCTGCCCAACATCCAGGCAGTGCTGCTCCCCAAGAAGACTGAGAAGGCCGTCAAAGCCAAGTAAAATCGCTGGTGCGGCTGCAACTTGACTACTCAACCCCCAAAGGCTCTTTTAAGAGCCAACCACCTAGCTCAACAAAAGCGCAAAGTGTCCTTTCTATGCCTGGCCAATTATTTGGCGTGTTAGATACACACACATATAGACGGCACCGTATCAAGTGCCCACATGAGGCCTAAATGAAGGATAACAACTAGTAGGCTAGAATGAGAGCATTATTGCGCGTCAAGTGTAACGTTGCTCGCGGCCCTAACAAAAGACCCAAGCGCGCCTCGGCGAGGGTGGGGGTTGCATTTTGGGGCGGCACGGAGAGGCCGAGCCTCCCGTCCAATGGGCGGCGGAGGAGGCCTCCGCAACGGGCCAATCAGGGCGGTGCGGAGATGGTGACCAATGAGCAGACGCCGCTGCCGGCTTTATAAACTTCACATAGGCATTTTGAGGCTATACTCCGACTGTGAAAGAAGGAAGCTAGCTAGCGCCATGGCCAGAACCAAGCAAACCGCTCGCAAATCCACCGGTGCAAAGCACCCAGGAAGCAGCTCGCCACCAAGGCTGCGCGCAAGAGCGCCCCGGCCACCGGCGGCGTGAAGAAGCCTCACCGTTACAGGCCCGGCACCGTGGCTCTTAGAGAGATCCGTCGTTACCAGAAGTCCACTGAGCTGCTGATCCGCAAACTGCCTTTCCAGCGCCTGGTGCGAGAAATTGCCCAGGACTTTAAGACCGACCTGCGCTTCCAGAGTTCCGCAGTGATGGCCCTGCAGGAGGCAAGCGAGGCTTACCTGGTCGGCCTGTTCGAGGACACCAACCTGTGCGCCATCCACGCCAAGAGGGTGACCATCATGCCCAAGGACATCCAGCTGGCCCGTCGTATTCGCGGAGAGCGCGCATAAACGATGACCTGATCTCCAAAATCCCCCAAAGGCTCTTTTAAGAGCCACCTCCATATTTCAGTCAAAAAGGCACAATTGTTCCATTTGTACACGCCCCTTTCCCACCGTGTATGTTCCCTGTTCTCGAGTCACTACAGACCGTGGTTCGATTCCAGGCTGTATCACCACCGGCCGTGATTGTAAATAAGAGTTGGTTCTTAACTGACTTGAGTCGTTTCAATAACGCTCTCTTATATGTGATTAGATGTATGCCTAGAGTAGAAGAGGGGAAAAATACACTAGCAGTAATGAGTGATAGTAATGATATAGGGCAAAAAGTGTCAAAAATGGTCACTATGTAGCTAAGAACAACTGACTTTGAAAGTGCCGCTGATGAGATGGGAAAAGTTTACCGTGGAGCACGGAGGCCATCTAGTGGTTAAACGCTGGTACTGTCAGCGTGGTGAGCACGTCATAGTGGCTCCCTATTGGTATTTGATCTTCAGGCCAGCGTTTCCCAAACTCGGTCCTCGGGTCCCCAAGTGGGGCACGTTGTGTTTTTTCGATTCCAATTGCTCTTGGAATGTAACATGCTAGAGTCTGTCTATTCCTTTGTGAAAATGGCCATTCAATGATTTCTGGCCCATGTGACATTCCTCGATGGCCCCAAAAATCCATGTTTTGATCCGATCATTACAACGTTAGCTGTGTGCACCCCATAATTCATGCGACTGACTAAGCTATTGAAAGTAAAATGATATATCTCTGTCCGGCGCAAGTGAAAGGTGGTCGAAAAAAAGTAGAGTAGAGTCGTGTGTCTTTGGCGTGATTTGAAGTCGACTTCTGATGTGGGATTTAGTTCATTTTTCCAAGAAGATTTGCTGAGGAATCGAAACCCCTTGACCAAATGATACGACAAAGTAAAAGGCCCTAAATACAGGCTTGCCAGTTAAATGCAGCAATGACACGGCTAAAGTGTGTCATCTCAGGACAAAAAGAGCAGGAATTGTCTGCTGTTGCATCTTCACTCATGAGACAGGTAATAGCGGAGCTCCGTGGTGCTGAAAAAGACAGCGCCCCTGGCCATTTGCCAAGGCCTATTTCCCGTTGGAGGGATTTTTGACATGCTATAGGCACAGTTCAGTACACCCCTCATCCTGTAATTGGTCCCAGAATCATCCACTTGATTCCCGACCACCAACCGATTGTCGGGGTGCATTGGTGTAAAATGTGGTCGTCGAGATCAAGTTCTATAGGCTACATGGGGTACTGGCATCTGTACCTTTTTTTTTTTTAGCTACCTACACCAGTAGGGGAGCTTACAGATAAAGAGTGCACTAGGCTAGAGAGAAAAGTACCATTCCGTTTTTCATAAAGTAGGTCAATGTAACTTACTCTCTTTTGATACTTGAGAAACATAGATTCACATGACGTCCAAATCTGCAAGAGACAAAAGCAGCAGAAAATCAGCAGGTGAAGAAAAGGGTTAAGTGAATATGATTTAAGAGCAGTCAAATGAAGTAATAGTGACATAGATTGTAAGAAATGAAATGTACCATGTGAACATTGCATTGTGGCTTTAGAAGAGCATGTATTTGTAGATGAATGACAGATTAGCTTTGGTGACAAAGTAACTGTATAATTTGAGGTACTCTACATGAGCATGTGTTTGCCTATTTGATGATCTGTTGTAGTTAATGTTTGATTTTGAGCACATACTTGTTGTGACAATTGCATCAGGTTGAGGGAGAAATGGTCTGTGTGGCCATTGTGAGTGGCACTTCTGATCCAGCAGGTGGTGTTAAGATCCCTCCCTATGTGGCTTTGAATGATGAGCCAGTGTTGGCAAAATGACTTGTGGTCCAGCGGGTGGCGGTGAAATGCCTCCCTATCTATATGACTTGCCCTATTCCTTTGACATTGTTCACTTGATTGGAGATGATTCCGGTCTTCTTCATGAGCACTCCTGCATGTCTTCCTTCCTGTCTTGCCATGTGGGTTCCACGGAGGTGTGTGTTTTTGTTAGATATCACTGGGCACATTCCTAACGTGGAGGTGGTTTGCATAGCTCATGTCATGTGGATATATAAAGTATTGTATTGTAAGGTATGTTAGTCTACGGACGGTCTGACATTGCTCGTCCATATATTGATGTATTCCAATTGCATTTGGGTGTATTGTGTGGAATGTTGGAACATGGTTAGATCTTACTGTGCTGTTGGAGCTAGTAACACAAGCATTTCCCGACATCTGCTAAACAGGTGTATGTATATCTCTCTAGTCACCCCCAAAACCAATTCTTTCTTTGGCCGCCTCTCCTTCCAGTTCTCTGCTGCCAATGACTGGAACGAACTACAAAAATCTCTGAAAACTGGAAACACTTATCTCCCTCACTAGCTTTAAGCACCAACTGTCAGAGCAGCTCACAGATTACTGCACCTGTACATAGCCCACCTATAATTTAGGCCAAACAACTACCTCTTTCCCTACTGTATTTAATGAATTTATTTATTTTGCTCCTTTGCACCCCATTATTTTTATTTCTACTTTGCACATGTCTTCCATTGCAAATGTACCATTCCAGTGTTTTACTTGCTATATTGTATTTACTTTGCCACCATGGGCTTTTTTTGCCTTTACCTCCCTTATCTCACCTCATTTGCTCACATCGTATATAGACTTGTTTATACTGTATTATTGACTGTATGTTTGTTTTACTCCATGTGTAAGTCTGTGTCGTTGTATGTGTCGAACTGCTTTGCTTAATCTTGGCCAGGTCGCAATTGTAAATGAGAACTTGTTCTCAACTTGCCTACCTGGTGAAATAAATAAAAATAAAAATTTAAAAAAAATGTGTCTATTTGATTAGGATTAGGACTTTTCCTCTATGTGTCGCACTTCCATTTCCACTTTATGTCCCCGTTAGGGAGCTGTCATTATGCTGCAGGCTAATTACTACCAATGTCATTGTGGTCCAAGTTCAACTCCTAGCCTATAGGGTGTGGTAACAGGCCCTCTGTTATTTGTTGTTGTACTCTGCATGTGAAGTATCTGCACTGTAGCCTATAGAGGAACTAAGCCCTTGATAATAGGGGAACGCAAGCTGTTGAACACAAACTCCCAGTCCTATGATGTTGCTCTGTGAAGGGAGGTTAGCTTTTCAGCATTCAATTCCTGGCAGCCTTCTTCGCCCTGGTTGATTTGTGAATGTGAGTGATTCGAGAATGTTTGGCTTGGGTATCCAAGGTGTTTGAGATTGTTGAGGACCAGTGTTCCGAGGGGCTGACTGTGACATCATAAAGCGGAATGTAGTTAGCGTGCTGTTTGAGGGATTCCAATTCAGTCCGTTGCGGCCTTCCAGGCAGTGCAGTTGTGCTTCAAGTGTGCTCTCTGTGTGATGACTTGTTGTGCCTACACGGAGTACAGCTACGAACGGACGTGACATTTGGGGTAAGCCTAAGCCTTTTCGTAACCTTAACCTATTTCTTCTAACTTGCTATGACAAAGTGCTTTGATGACACTAGCTGCATCCCAGCTAGTTGAACGCTTGTCAGTCATTCTCCTAAAAGGCAACCTCTGTTGCTCGATGTACTAAACCGAGGGCCGGCAGCCACTAAGTGCACGTAAGAGACAATTATGGCAACAATAAGTTGTAAGATGATACCTAGTCACATCTGAGATGTGAATCAACTGCACCGATTGGTCAATCGCCAGTATGTGCCCTTGGGCCTCATTTGTCCCCTTTGAAATGACCTGTTGAGATCATTCAATGCAACAGCTGAGGCTCTCTGGCCTATAAAGGATCCACCTCATACCACTATTTCCGTAATATAAGGCTATGTTATTGTTTTTTTGAAAAAACGTACCATACAATATTTGCACATCCCTATCACCTCTGTACGCATAGGAAAATGATCCCTTTATTGTGTGTGTGTTGGGTGGGTGTCTGAGGAATGTTTTACTGCGTTTCAGCTTGCAGAGGTATCACCACCCTTCCCATGGCCACCTGGATCCTGTCTAGGGAAGAAAAAGAAGAATGACGTTATTACATGGCCTTCAAGAGCTACATGACTGCTGAGGTGACATTACGGACCCCTTATAGGGTTTGTGGCATTCCTTGTGTATTTGTTTTCCCGTATGTTGCACTTTGTTTCTCCTTTGTACTTGTGACACTATTTGAGGTTTTAACGCCTATCTCTATTAGGTGTGACTGGCAACTGCAGTGGGTTGAATCCTACTAGTTCCAGTGTTTCCCAACTCCAGGCAGGGTAGAGTAGCCATTTTTTGTGGTAGCCCTGGAGAGGCACAGCTGATTGAAAGAGTTGAATCAGGTGCAACAACAACAACAAGTAGAACACACCAATCATGTGAAGAGTGGGACATCACAGTTGGGCCTTGTGTTCAACATAGCTCAGTATTTGAGTGTGTTTCCCGCGCATGTAAGTAAGTAGCTTTGATTTCTTCTTCCTCCATTGTTCCCTAGAACGAACGCCCTGCCCTCCCCTTTGCAGCAGAGGCCAGGCAAAAGCGCGCGCTTTCTGTGCCACTGGCTTCAATCAGGTCCACCAAACGCAGATAATAAGAGCACCCGAGCACCGAAAATTACGTCATTAATTCACTTGAACTCAGCTAGCGAACACACGATGTCTGGAAGAGGTAAAGGCGGCAAGGGACTCGGAAAAGGAGGCGCTAAGCGTCACCGTAAGGTTCTCCGCGATAACATCCAGGGAATCACCAAGCCCGCCATTCGCCGTCTGGCTCGCCGTGGCGGCGTGAAGCGTATCTCCGGGCTGATCTACGAGGAGACCCGCGGTGTCCTGAAGGTGTTCCTTGAGAACGTGATCCGTGACGCCGTCACCTACACCGAGCACGCCAAGAGGAAGACCGTTACGGCCATGGACGTGGTCTACGCTCTGAAACGCCAGGGACGCACCCTGTACGGTTTCGGCGGTTAAACGCACTCTTCTCGGAACGTCAACATCCCGACTTGAACCCAAAGGCTCTTTTAAGAGCCACCCACATCCGCTTCAAAAGGGTCAAATCCATTATCGTAGGAAACCATGAGCCACTCTTGAGTGGACAGGGGAGGGAGTATTCGTGACAGGAGGCTATGTTCAGTGCAGGCTTTGCCTACAGTCGTATTAAACCATGAGCCACTCTTGAGTGGACAGGGAGGGAGTGTTCATGACAGGAGGGAGGCTATGTTCAGTGCAGGCTTTGCGTACAGTCGTATTACGAGACACCCGAAATAAAGGCACCACGGCTGGGAAATCCCCACCAAGTACCAAAAAGGGGAGCCTTATTTTTGGCCATTGTAGGACGTTTTTTGGAAACACACCATTCCCCACCAGTGACAGAGCATAGGCTATGGTCTTTGTTAGGGAAGCAAGCCTCTGAGTGGAAGGCTCTTATGCGCGCTCAGCTCCACTGGGCAAATGGCAGGGGCGCCTATGAGAAAGCAGGGGTGTGTCCACGGCCGGCGAATTAGCTTAGCTTCGTCTTCATAAGAGGGAAAGGGCTCTCCACCCCCTCATTCGTTTGTGAGAAGCAGCGAGACATCAGCATCATGCCCGAGCCAGCAAAGTCCGCGCCCAAGAAGGGCTCCAAGAAAGCCGTCACCAAGACCGCAGGGGAAAGGCGGCAAGAAACGCCGAAAGTCGAGGAAGGAGAGCTACGCCATTTACGTGTACAAAGTCCTGAAGCAGGTCCACCCCGATACCGGCATCTCCTCCAAGGCCATGGGAATCATGAACTCGTTCGTGAACGACATCTTCGAGCGTATCGCCGGAGAGTCGTCTCGCCTGGCCCACTACAACAAGCGTTCCACCATCACCTCCAGGGAGATCCAGACCGCAGTGCGGCCTGCTGCTCCCCGGAGAGCTGGCCAAGCACGCAGTGTCCGAGGGCACCAAGGCCGTGACCAAGTACACCAGCTCCAAGTAAACAGCCCATTTGGAGTGCTGTAGTAACCCAAGAGGCTCTTTTAAGAGCCACCCAACCTGTCAGTGAAAAAAGCAAATCCAATATGTGTGTGTGTGTGTGTGGAGGACATGTCAAAAAGGGGGGAGAGGGAATAAATGATGCTGACATGAACAGGGTAGGAATGTGTGCATGGCAGTATAACACAGTGAGTGGGATTCCACTCGTGCTCCGATGACCGGAGCCTGTGTAACAGTATAACTTTAGGCCGAACCAGGGACCCCTCTGCACACATCATCAACAACAGTCTCAGAGCAAGTGACGTCACCGATTGAAACTAGCCGTTTCACATCCCTTACACACACCTGTACAAGAGGGAGGAGGAGAGAGAAGAGAGGCTCAAATCTCTCTCTCTCTAGGCCTATATCAGGGCGGACAAGCACATGGGGCGCCAGCCTCCATAGCGCCGTCCGCACAGCCAGACACCAAGACCCACAGACACAAAGACCGGCACGAGTGAGTCACGCTGCGGAGTCAAGCGAGGAAGGACTGCGAGAAGGCCACAAGCCTATCTCTCTCTCTCTCTCTCTCTCTCTCTGACACGCTTTTGAAAGAGACACACAGACAGAGAGAGAGACTACCTAGCACAAGAAAACACACAGGCTCCAAATCCAACTAATAAACTCATACTAATAAAACATCACACACACACACACAAAGTGCAAGTAAGCATGTCGTTGGACAGTGTATTATTTCTCGTTTGCCTCCTGGACACATGACGAATACAACGTGAACTAGTCTCAGCCAGGCCTCACAAGTGCATGTGTTTTAAGGTCCCCAAAAGAGCTCTCCTTTAAAACACCAAGGAGCACATCAGGGGACGCCAAACCATTTGATTCCCTTGCCAGACATCTCGGCTCACTCCACAATCAATGGTGCTCGCAATCGGATGCACTTTTAGGCCATTTAGGAGACAAATAGCACAGGAAAAGCAGTGCGCACCGCTCCAACCCGACAGTCGAACGGTGAGGTTTTGAGCGAGTCGCAGCAAAATGCACGGGGCTTCTGCAGCCCACATGACTTTATTCTGAACGGACACAAGTCTGCTCGCTGGGCCGTTCGCTTTTGGGCCAAAAACGCGGCTCCGTCGGTGACTTTTGGCCCGATATTGGCGACCAGAAAACACAAGTGAAAGAGCATTTGGCCAGCCCGGAGAAGCCGAGCTGGTGGCTTGAGTCTACATGGTTCTCATGTCGCGTTTAAGGCCAGCCCCCTGCACGGTGTGGAGCTTCAATAGCGCAGAGCAGCGTCTACAGCAAAGTACTCCTCCTCACAGACTACCGTAGTGTTGTAAGTGTGTGTGTTTACCGGACCGAACGACAGACATGGCAGAAGTCGCACCAGCACCCGCCGCCGCCGCGCCGGCCAAGGCACCCAAGAAGAAGGCAGCAGCCAAGCCCAAGAAAGCGGGACCCAGCGTAGGCGAGCTCATCGTCAAGGCGGTGTCCGCCTCCAAGGAGAGGAGCGGCGTGTCCCTGGCCGCGCTCAAGAAGTCTCTGGCGGCAGGCGGCTACGACGTGGAGAAGAACAACTCCCGTGTCAAGATCGCCGTCAAGAGCCTCGTCACCAAGGGCACCCTGGTCCAGACTAAGGGCACCGGTGCTTCCGGCTCCTTCAAGCTCAACAAGAAGGCCGTCGAGGCAAAGAAGCCCGCCAAGAAAGCCGCAGCCCCCAAAGCTAAGAAGGTGGCCGCCAAGAAGCCCGCCGCCGCCAAGAAGCCCAAGAAGGTAGCAGCCAAGAAGGCCGTGGCCGCAAAGAAGTCCCCAAGAAGGCCAAGAAGCCCGCTACACCCAAAAAGGCCGCCAAGGAGCCCAAAGAAGGTGAAGAAGCCCGCCGCAGCGGCCAAGAAAGCGGCCAAGAGCCCAAGAAGGCTACCAAGGCAGCGAAGCCCAAAGCCGCCAAGCCCAAGGCGGCCAAGGCCAAGAAGGCAGCCCCCAAGAAGAAGTAAACCTATTACAAACAGTGTTCTTTCTACTCGACACATGTTGTTACCACAAAAGGCTCTTTTAAGAGCCACCCACCTCTTTCCATAAAAGCGCATGTCATTCCATTCCACCTACCTACCCGTGGTGCAAAAGAAATGAAATGAATGACTTTTACGCACCACATTTTGGAGTGGCTAAATGGCTTTACATTTGTCACTCAAGAGTGCAGCACCCTCACCAGTCAACATTGTTGTGATGTGTTAGAATTGGCATGTCACATTGATCCTGATAATAATAAGCATACATACTATAGTGGGTTGGACAGCAGCCATTTGTATTATGAGCCACTCTCGAATTGATTGATACATGTTTCAGTGATTTGAGTTGTCACTTTGGCGCTCCCGCCAACGTGAAAAAGTAACAAAAGTCGGAGGGAAACAGAGTAGCCTAGCCCTTGTCACTCTGCTGCCTGCCTGCCTGCGGGCGGGTGGGTGGGGGCGGGCTTAGGGCTGACTGCCTGTCTGTCTGTCCCTCCCTCACTCCAATTGGATAAGGCCACACCGGTCCGGTGGCCAATCGATGGCTTTTGTGGCGAGGTATAAGTAAGACTCTCGAGGTGGCCAGCGGCTCATTCAGACTTTCTGTGACATACTGAAGCTACCAATATGAGCGGAAGAGGCAAAAACCGGAGGCAAGGCCAGGGCGAAGGCAAAGACACGTTCATCCCGTGCCGGGCTCCAGTTCCCCGTGGGCCGTGTGCACAGGCTGCTGCGTAAAGGCAACTACGCCGAGCGTGTGGGCGCTGGCGCACCAGTGTACCTGGCCGCAGTGCTCGAGTACCTGACTGCTGAGATCCTGGAGTTGGCCGGAAACGCTGCCCGTGACAACAAGAAGACTCGTATCATCCCCGTCACCTGCAGCTGGCAGTCCGTAACGACGAGGAGCTGAACAAACTGCTTGGCGGCGTGACCATCGCGCAGGGTGGTGTTCTGCCCAACATCCAGGCAGTGCTGCTCCCCAAGAAGACTGAGAAGGCCGTCAAAGCCAAGTAAAATCGCTGGTGCGGCTGCAACTTGACTACTCAAACCCCCAAAGGCTCTTTTAAGAGCCAACCACCTAGCTCAACAAAAGCGCAAAGTGTCCTTTCTATGCCTGGCCAATTATTTGGCGTGTTAGATACACACACATATAGACGGCACCGTATCAAGTGCCCACATGAGGCCTAAATGAAGGATAACAACTAGTAGGCTAGAATGAGAGCATTATTGCGCGTCAAGTGTAACGTTGCTCGCGGCCCTAACAAAAGACCCAAGCGCGCCTCGGCGAGGGTGGGGTTGCATTTTGGGGCGGCACGGAGAGGCCGAGCCTCCCGTCCAATGGGCGGCGGAGGAGGCCTCCGCAACGGGCCAATCAGGGCGGTGCGGAGATGGTGACCAATGAGCAGACGCCGCTGCCGGCTTTATAAACTTCACATAGGCATTTTGAGGCTATACTCCGACTGTGAAAGAAGGAAGCTAGCTAGCGCCATGGCCAGAACCAAGCAAACCGCTCGCAAATCCACCGGTGGCAAAGCACCCAGGAAGCAGCTCGCCACCAAGGCTGCGCGCAAGAGCGCCCCGGCCACCGGCGGCGTGAAGAGCCTCACCGTTACAGGCCCGGCACCGTGGCTCTTAGAGAGATCCGTCGTTACCAGAAGTCCACTGAGCTGCTGATCCGCAAACTGCCTTTCCAGCGCCTGGTGCGAGAAATTGCCCAGGACTTTAAGACCGACCTGCGCTTCCAGAGTTCCGCAGTGATGGCCCTGCAGGAGGCAAGCGAGGCTTACCTGGTCGGCCTGTTCGAGGACACCAACCTGTGCGCCATCCACGCCAAGAGGGTGACCATCATGCCCAAGGACATCCAGCTGGCCCGTCGTATTCGCGGAGAGCGCGCATAAACGATGACCTGATCTCCAAAATCCCCCAAAGGCTCTTTTAAGAGCCACCTCCATATTTCAGTCAAAAAGGCACAATTGTTCCATTTGTACACGCCCCTTTCCCACCGTGTATGTTCCCTGTTCTCGAGTCACTACAGACCGTGGTTCGATTCCAGGCTGTATCACCACCGGCCGTGATTGTAAATAAGAGTTGGTTCTTAACTGACTTGAGTCGTTTCAATAACGCTCTCTTATATGTGATTAGATGTATGCCTAGAGTAGAAGAGGGGAAAAATACACTAGCAGTAATGAGTGATAGTAATGATATAGGGCAAAAAGTGTCAAAAATGGTCACTATGTAGCTAAGAACAACTGACTTTGAAAGTGCCGCTGATGAGATGGGAAAAGTTTACCGTGGAGCACGGAGGCCATCTAGTGGTTAAACGCTGGTACTGTCAGCGTGTGAGCACGTCATAGTGGCTCCCTATTGGTATTTGATCTTCAGGCCAGCGTTTCCCAAACTCGGTCCTCGGGTCCCCAAGTGGGGCACGTTGTGTTTTTTCGATTCCAATTGCTCTTGGAATGTAACATGCTAGAGTCTGTCTATTCCTTTGTGAAAATGGCCATTCAATGATTTCTGGCCCATGTGACATTCCTCGATGGCCCCAAAAATCCATGTTTTGATCCGATCATTACAACGTTAGCTGTGTGCACCCCATAATTCATGCGACTGACTAAGCTATTGAAAGTAAAATGATATATCTCTGTCCGGCGCAAGTGAAAGGTGGTCGAAAAAAAGTAGAGTAGAGTCGTGTGTCTTTGGCGTGATTTGAAGTCGACTTCTGATGTGGGATTTAGTTCATTTTTCCAAGAAGATTTGCTGAGGAATCGAAACCCCTTGACCAAATGATACGACAAAGTAAAGGCCCTAAATACAGGCTGCCAGTTAAATGCAGCAATGACACGGCTAAAGTGTGTCATCTCAGGACAAAAGAGCAGGAATTGTCTGCTGTTGCATCTTCACTCATGAGACAGGTAATAGCGGAGCTCCGTGGTGCTGAAAAAGACAGCGCCCCTGGCCATTTGCCAAGGCCTATTTCCCGTTGGAGGGATTTTTGACATGCTATAGGCACAGTTCAGTACACCCCTCATCCTGTAAATTGGTCCCAGAATCATCCACTTGATTCCCGACCACCAACCGATTGTCGGGGTGCATTGGTGTAAAAATGTGGTCGTCGAGATCAAGTTCTATAGGCTACATGGGGTACTGGCATCTGTACCTTTTTTTTTTTAGCTAACCTACAACCAGTAGGGAGCTTACAGATAAAGAGTGCACTAGGCTAGAGAGAAAAGTACCATTCCGTTTTTCATAAAGTAGGTCAATGTAACTTACTCTCTTTTGATACTTGAGAAACATAGATTCACATGACGTCCAAATCTGCAAGAGACAAAAGCAGCAGAAATCAGCAGGTGAGAAAAGGGTTAAGTGAATATGATTTAAGAGCAGTCAAATGAAGTAATAGTGACATAGATTGTAAGAAATGAAATGTACCATGTGAACATTGCATTGTGGCTTTAGAAGAGCATGTATTTGTAGATGAATGACAGATTAGCTTTGGTGACAAAGTAACTGTATAATTTGAGGTACTCTACATGAGCATGTGTTTGCCTATTTGATGATCTGTTGTAGTTAATGTTTGATTTTGAGCACATACTTGTTGTGACAATTGCATCAGGTTGAGGGAGAAATGGTCTGTGTGGCCATTGTGAGTGGCAACTTCTGATCCAGCAGGTGGTGTTAAGATCCCTCCCTATGTGGCTTTGAATGATGAGCCAGTGTTGGCAAATGACTTGTGGTCCAGCGGGTGGCGGTGAAATGCCTCCCTATCTATATGACTTGCCCTATTCCTTTGACATTGTTCACTTTGATTGGAGATGATTCCGGTCTTCTTCATGAGCACTCCTGCATGTCTTCCTTCCTGTCTTGCCATGTGGGTTCCACGGAGGTGTGTGTTTTTGTTAGATATCACTGGGCACATTCCTAACGTGGAGGTGGTTTGCATAGCTCATGTCATGTGGATATATAAAGTATTGTATTGTAAGGTATGTTAGTCTACGGACGGTCTGACATTGCTCGTCCATATATTGATGTATTCCAATTGCATTTGGGTGTATTGTGTGGAATGTTGGAACATGGTTAGAATCTTACTGTGCTGTTGGAGCTAGTAACACAAGCATTTCCCGACATCTGCTAAACAGGTGTATGTATATCTCTCTAGTCACACCCCAAAACCAATTCTTTCTTTGGCCGCCTCTCCTTCCAGTTCTCTGCTGCCAATGACTGGAACGAACTACAAAAATCTCTGAAACTGGAAACACTTATCTCCCTCACTAGCTTTAAGCACCAACCTGTCAGAGCAGCTCACAGATTACTGCACCTGTACATAGCCCACCTATAATTTAGGCCAAACAACTACCTCTTTCCCTACTGTATTTAATGATTTATTTATTTTGCTCCTTTGCACCCCATTATTTTTATTTCTACTTTGCACATGTCTTCCATTGCAAATGTACCATTCCAGTGTTTTACTTGCTATATTGTATTTACTTTGCCACCATGGGCTTTTTTTGCCTTTACCTCCCTTATCTCACCTCATTTGCTCACATCGTATATAGACTTGTTTATACTGTATTATTGACTGTATGTTTGTTTTACTCCATGTGTAAGTCTGTGTCGTTGTATGTGTCGAACTGCTTTGCTTAATCTTGGCCAGGTCGCAATTGTAAATGAGAACTTGTTCTCAACTTGCCTACCTGGTGAAATAAATAAAAATAAAAATTTAAAAAATGTGTCTATTTGATTAGGATTAGGACTTTTCCTCTATGTGTCGCACTTCCATTTCCACTTTATGTCCCCGTTAGGGAGCTGTCATTTATGCTGCAGGCTAATTACTACCAATGTCATTGTGGTCCAAGTTCAACTCCTAGCCTATAGGGTGTGGTAACAGGCCCTCTGTTATTTGTTGTTGTACTCTGCATGTGAAGTATCTGCACTGTAGCCTATAGAGGAACTAAGCCCTTGATAATAGGGGAACGCAAGCTGTTGAACACAAACTCCCAGTCCTATGATGTTGCTCTGTGAAGGAGGTTAGCTTTTCAGCATTCAATTCCTGGCAGCCTTCTTCGCCCTGGTTGATTTGTGAATGTGAGTGATTCGAGAATGTTGCTTGGGTATCCAAGGTGTTTGAGATTGTTGAGGACCAGTGTTCCGAGGGGCTGACTGTGACATCATAAAGCGGAATGTAGTTAGCGTGCTGTTTGAGGGATTCCAATTCAGTCCGTTGCGGCCTTCCAGGCAGTGCAGTTGTGCTTCAAGTGTGCTCTCTGTGTGATGACTTGTTGTGCCTACACGGAGTACAGCTACGAACGGACGTGACATTTGGGGTAAGCCTAAGCCTTTTCGTAACCTTAACCTATTTCTTCTAACTTGCTATGACAAAGTGCTTTGATGACACTAGCTGCATCCCAGCTAGTTGAACGCTTGTCAGTCATTCTCCTAAAAGGCAACCTCTGTTGCTCGATGTACTAAACCGAGGGCCGGCAGCCACTAAGTGCACGTAAGAGACAATTATGGCAACAATAAGTTGTAAGATGATACCTAGTCACATCTGAGATGTGAATCAACTGCACCGATTGGTCAATCGCCAGTATGTGCCCTTGGGCCTCATTTGTCCCCTTTGAAATGACCTGTTGAGATCATTCAATGCAACAGCTGAGGCTCTCTGGCCTATAAAGGATCCACCTCATACCACTATTTCCGTAATATAAGGCTATGTTATTGTTTTTTGAAAAAAGTACCATACAATATTTGCACATCCCTATCACCTCTGTACGCATAGGAAAATGATCCCTTTATTGTGTGTGTGTTGGGTGGGTGTCTGAGGAATGTTTTACTGCGTTTCAGCTTGCAGAGGTATCACCACCCTTCCCATGGCCACCTGGATCCTGTCTAGGGAAGAAAAAGAAGAATGACGTTATTACATGGCCTTCAAGAGCTACATGACTGCTGAGGTGACATTACGGACCCCTTATAGGGTTTGTGGCATTCCTTGTGTATTTGTTTCCCGTATGTTGCACTTTGTTTCTCCTTTGTACTTGTGACACTATTTGAGGTTTTAACGCCTATCTCTATTAGGTGTGACTGGCAACTGCAGTGGGTTGAATCCTACTAGTTCAGTGTTTCCCAACTCCAGGCAGGGGTAGAGTAGCCATTTTTTGTGGTAGCCCTGGAGAGGCACAGCTGATTGAAAGAGTTGAATCAGGTGCAACAACAACAACAAGTAGAACAACACCAATCAATGTGAAGAGTGGGACATCACAGTTGGGCCTTGTGTTCAACATAGCTCAGTATTTGAGTGTGTTTCCCGCGCATGTAAGTAAGTAGCTTTGATTTCTTCTTCCTCCATTGTTCCCTAGAACGAACGCCCTGCCCTCCCCTTTGCAGCAGAGGCCAGGCAAAAGCGCGCGCTTTCTGTGCCACTGGCTTCAATCAGGTCCACCAAACGCAGATAATAAGAGCACCCGAGCACCGAAAATTACGTCATTAATTCACTTGAACTCAGCTAGCGAACACACGATGTCTGGAAGAGGTAAAGGCGGCAAGGGACTCGGAAAAGGAGGCGCTAAGCGTCACCGTAAGGTTCTCCGCGATAACATCCAGGGAATCACCAAGCCCGCCATTCGCCGTCTGGCTCGCCGTGGCGGCGTGAAGCGTATCTCCGGGCTGATCTACGAGGAGACCCGCGGTGTCCTGAAGGTGTTCCTTGAGAACGTGATCCGTGACGCCGTCACCTACACCGAGCACGCCAAGAGGAAGACCGTTACGGCCATGGACGTGGTCTACGCTCTGAAACGCCAGGGACGCACCCTGTACGGTTTCGGCGGTTAAACGCACTCTTCTCGGAACGTCAACATCCCGACTTGAACCCAAAGGCTCTTTTAAGAGCCACCCACATCCGCTTCAAAAGGGTCAAATCCATTATCGTAGGAAACCATGAGCCACTCTTGAGTGGACAGGGAGGGAGTATTCGTGACAGGAGGCTATGTTCAGTGCAGGCTTTGCCTACAGTCGTATTAAACCATGAGCCACTCTTGAGTGGACAGGGAGGGAGTGTTCATGACAGGAGGGAGGCTATGTTCAGTGCAGGCTTTGCGTACAGTCGTATTACGAGACACCCGAAATAAAGGCACCACGGCTGGGAAATCCCCACCAAGTACCAAAAAGGGGAGCCTTATTTTTGGCCATTGTAGGACTTTTTTGGAAACACACCATTCCCCACCAGTGACAGAGCATAGGCTATGGTCTTTGTTAGGGAAGCAAGCCTCTGAGTGGAAGGCTCTTATGCGCGCTCAGCTCCACTGGGCAAATGGCAGGGGCGCCTATGAGAAAGCAGGGGTGTGTCCACGGCCGGCGAATTAGCTTAGCTTCGTCTTCATAAGAGGGAAAGGGCTCTCCACCCCCTCATTCGTTTGTGAGAAGCAGCGAGACATCAGCATCATGCCCGAGCCAGCAAAGTCCGCGCCCAAGAAGGGCTCCAAGAAAGCCGTCACCAAGACCGCAGGGAAAGGCGGCAAGAAACGCCGAAAGTCGAGGAAGGAGAGCTACGCCATTTACGTGTACAAAGTCCTGAAGCAGGTCCACCCCGATACCGGCATCTCCTCCAAGGCCATGGGAATCATGAACTCGTTCGTGAACGACATCTTCGAGCGTATCGCCGGAGAGTCGTCTCGCCTGGCCCACTACAACAAGCGTTCCACCATCACCTCCAGGGAGATCCAGACCGCAGTGCGCCTGCTGCTCCCCGGAGAGCTGGCCAAGCACGCAGTGTCCGAGGGCACCAAGGCCGTGACCAAGTACACCAGCTCCAAGTAAACAGCCCATTTGGAGTGCTGTAGTAACCCAAAGGCTCTTTTAAGAGCCACCCAACCTGTCAGTGAAAAAAGCAAATCCATATATGTGTGTGTGTGTGTGGAGGACATGTCAAAAAGGGGGGAGAGGGAATAAATGATGCTGACATGAACAGGGTAGGAATGTGTGCATGGCAGTATAACACAGTGAGTGGGATTCCACTCGTGCTCCGATGACTGGAGCCTGTGTAACAGTATAACTTTAGGCCGAACCAGGGACCCTCTGCACACATCATCAACAACAGTCTCAGAGCAAGTGACGTCACCGATTGAAACTAGCCGTTTCACATCCCTTACACACACCTGTACAAGAGGGAGGAGGAGAGAGAAGAAGAGGCTCCAAATCTCTCTCTCTAGGCCTATATCAGGGCGGACAAGCACATGGGGCGCCAGCCTCCATAGCGCCGGCCGCACAGCCAGACACCAAGACCCACAGACACAAAGACCGGCACGAGTGAGTCACGCTGCGGAGTCAAGCGAGGAAGGACTGCGAGAAGGCCACAAGCCTATCTCTCTCTCTCTCTCTCTCTCTCTCTCTCTGACACGCTTTTGAAAGAGACACACAGACAGAGAGAGAGACTACCTAGCACAAGAAAACACACAGGCTCCAAATCCAACTAATAAACTCATACTAATAAAACATCACACACACACACACAAAGTGCAAGTAAGCATGTCGTTGGACAGTGTATTATTTCTCGTTTGCCTCCTGGACACATGACGAATACAACGTGAAACTAGTCTCAGCCAGGCCTCACAAGTGCATGTGTTTTAAGGTCCCCAAAAGAGCTCTCCTTTAAAACACCAAGGAGCACATCAGGGGACGCCAAACCATTTGATTCCCTTGCCAGACATCTCGGCTCACTCCACAATCAATGGTGCTCGCAATCGGATGCACTTTTAGGCCATTTAGGAGACAAATAGCACAGGAAAAGCAGTGCGCACCGCTCCACCCGACAGTCGAACGGTGAGGTTTTGAGCGAGTCGCAGCAAAATGCACGGGGCTTCTGCAGCCCACATGACTTTATTCTGAACGGACACAAGTCTGCTCGCTGGGCCGTTCGCTTTTGGGCCAAAAACGCGGCTCCGTCGGTGACTTTTGGCCCGATATTGGCGACCAGAAAACACAAGTGAAAGAGCATTTGGCCAGCCCGGAGAAGCCGAGCTGGGTGGCTTGAGTCTACATGGTTCTCATGTCGCGTTTAAGGCCAGCCCCCTGCACGGTGTGGAGCTTCAATAGCGCAGAGCAGCGTCTACAGCAAAGTACTCCTCCTCACAGACTACCGTAGTGTTGTAAGTGTGTGTGTTTACCGGACCGAACGACAGACATGGCAGAAGTCGCACCAGCACCCGCCGCCGCCGCGCCGGCCAAGGCACCCAAGAAGAAGGCAGCAGCCAAGCCCAAGAAAGCGGGACCCAGCGTAGGCGAGCTCATCGTCAAGGCGGTGTCCGCCTCCAAGGAGAGGAGCGGCGTGTCCCTGGCCGCGCTCAAGAAGTCTCTGGCGGCAGGCGGCTACGACGTGGAGAAGAACAACTCCCGTGTCAAGATCGCCGTCAAGAGCCTCGTCACCAAGGGCACCCTGGTCCAGACTAAGGGCACCGGTGCTTCCGGCTCCTTCAAGCTCAACAAGAAGGCCGTCGAGGCAAAGAAGCCCGCCAAGAAAGCCGCAGCCCCCAAAGCTAAGAAGGTGGCCGCCAAGAAGCCCGCCGCCGCCAAGAAGCCCAAGAAGGTAGCAGCCAAGAAGGCCGTGGCCGCAAAGAAGTCCCCCAAGAAGGCCAAGAAGCCCGCTACACCCAAAAAGGCCGCCAAGAGCCCAAAGAAGGTGAAGAAGCCCGCCGCAGCGGCCAAGAAAGCGGCCAAGAGCCCCAAGAAGGCTACCAAGGCAGCGAAGCCCAAAGCCGCCAAGCCCAAGGCGGCCAAGGCCAAGAAGGCAGCCCCCAAGAAGAAGTAAACCTATTACAAACAGTGTTCTTTCTACTCGACACATGTTGTTACCACAAAAGGCTCTTTTAAGAGCCACCCACCTCTTTCCATAAAAGCGCATGTCATTCCATTCCACCTACCTACCCGTGGTGCAAAAGAAATGAAATGAATGACTTTTACGCACCACATTTTGGAGTGGCTAAATGGCTTTACATTTGTCACTCAAGAGTGCAGCACCCTCACCAGTCAACATTGTTGTGATGTGTTAGAATTGGCATGTCACATTGATCCTGATAATAATAAGCATACATACTATAGTGGGTTGGACAGCAGCCATTTGTATTATGAGCCACTCTCGAATTGATTGATACATGTTTCAGTGATTTGAGTTGTCACTTTGGCGCTCCCGCCAACGTGAAAAAGTAACAAAAGTCGGAGGGAAACAGAGTAGCCTAGCCCTCGTCACTCTGCTGCCTGCCTGCCTGCGGGCGGGTGGGTGGGGGCGGGCTTAGGGCTGACTGCCTGTCTGTCTGTCCCTCCCTCACTCCAATTGGATAAGGCCACACCGGTCCGGTGGCCAATCGATGGCTTTTGTGGCGAGGTATAAGTAAGACTCTCGAGGTGGCCAGCGGCTCATTCAGACTTTCTGTGACATACTGAAGCTACCAATATGAGCGGAAGAGGCAAAACCGGAGGCAAGGCCAGGGCGAAGGCAAAGACACGTTCATCCCGTGCCGGGCTCCAGTTCCCCGTGGGCCGTGTGCACAGGCTGCTGCGTAAAGGCAACTACGCCGAGCGTGTGGGCGCTGGCGCACCAGTGTACCTGGCCGCAGTGCTCGAGTACCTGACTGCTGAGATCCTGGAGTTGGCCGGAAACGCTGCCCGTGACAACAAGAAGACTCGTATCATCCCCCGTCACCTGCAGCTGGCAGTCCGTAACGACGAGGAGCTGAACAAACTGCTTGGCGGCGTGACCATCGCGCAGGGTGGTGTTCTGCCCAACATCCAGGCAGTGCTGCTCCCCAAGAAGACTGAGAAGGCCGTCAAAGCCAAGTAAAATCGCTGGTGCGGCTGCAACTTGACTACTCAACCCCCAAAGGCTCTTTTAAGAGCCAACCACCTAGCTCAACAAAAGCGCAAAGTGTCCTTTCTATGCCTGGCCAATTATTTGGCGTGTTAGATACACACACATATAGACGGCACCGTATCAAGTGCCCACATGAGGCCTAAATGAAGGATAACAACTAGTAGGCTAGAATGAGAGCATTATTGCGCGTCAAGTGTAACGTTGCTCGCGGCCCTAACAAAAGACCCAAGCGCGCCTCGGCGAGGGTGGGGGTTGCATTTTGGGGCGGCACGGAGAGGCCGAGCCTCCCGTCCAATGGGCGGCGGAGGAGGCCTCCGCAACGGGCCAATCAGGGCGGTGCGGAGATGGTGACCAATGAGCAGACGCCGCTGCCGGCTTTATAAACTTCACATAGGCATTTTGAGGCTATACTCCGACTGTGAAAGAAGGAAGCTAGCTAGCGCCATGGCCAGAACCAAGCAAACCGCTCGCAAATCCACCGGTGGCAAAGCACCCAGGAAGCAGCTCGCCACCAAGGCTGCGCGCAAGAGCGCCCCGGCCACCGGCGGCGTGAAGAAGCCTCACCGTTACAGGCCCGGCACCGTGGCTCTTAGAGAGATCCGTCGTTACCAGAAGTCCACTGAGCTGCTGATCCGCAAACTGCCTTTCCAGCGCCTGGTGCGAGAAATTGCCCAGGACTTTAAGACCGACCTGCGCTTCCAGAGTTCCGCAGTGATGGCCCTGCAGGAGGCAAGCGAGGCTTACCTGGTCGGCCTGTTCGAGGACACCAACCTGTGCGCCATCCACGCCAAGAGGGTGACCATCATGCCCAAGGACATCCAGCTGGCCCGTCGTATTCGCGGAGAGCGCGCATAAACGATGACCTGATCTCCAAAATCCCCCAAAGGCTCTTTTAAGAGCCACCTCCATATTTCAGTCAAAAAGGCACAATTGTTCCATTTGTACACGCCCCTTTCCCACCGTGTATGTTCCCTGTTCTCGAGTCACTACAGACCGTGGTTCGATTCCAGGCTGTATCACCACCGGCCGTGATTGTAAATAAGAGTTGGTTCTTAACTGACTTGAGTCGTTTCAATAACGCTCTCTTATATGTGATTAGATGTATGCCTAGAGTAGAAGAGGGGAAAAATACACTAGCAGTAATGAGTGATAGTAATGATATAGGGCAAAAAGTGTCAAAAATGGTCACTATGTAGCTAAGAACAACTGACTTTGAAAGTGCCGCTGATGAGATGGGAAAAGTTTACCGTGGAGCACGGAGGCCATCTAGTGGTTAAACGCTGGTACTGTCAGCGTGTGAGCACGTCATAGTGGCTCCCTATTGGTATTTGATCTTCAGGCCAGCGTTTCCCAAACTCGGTCCTCGGGTCCCCAAGTGGGGCACGTTGTGTTTTTTCGATTCCAATTGCTCTTGGAATGTAACATGCTAGAGTCTGTCTATTCCTTTGTGAAAATGGCCATTCAATGATTTCTGGCCCATGTGACATTCCTCGATGGCCCCAAAAATCCATGTTTTGATCCGATCATTACAACGTTAGCTGTGTGCACCCCATAATTCATGCGACTGACTAAGCTATTGAAAGTAAAATGATATATCTCTGTCCGGCGCAAGTGAAAGGTGGTCGAAAAAAAGTAGAGTAGAGTCGTGTGTCTTTGGCGTGATTTGAAGTCGACTTCTGATGTGGGATTTAGTTCATTTTTCCAAGAAGATTTGCTGAGGAATCGAAACCCCTTGACCAAATGATACGACAAAGTAAAGGCCCTAAATACAGGCTGCCAGTTAAATGCAGCAATGACACGGCTAAAGTGTGTCATCTCAGGACAAAAGAGCAGGAATTGTCTGCTGTTGCATCTTCACTCATGAGACATGTAATAGCGGAGCTCCGTGGTGCTGAAAAAGACAGCGCCCCTGGCCATTTGCCAAGGCCTATTTCCCGTTGGAGGGATTTTTGACATGCTATAGGCACAGTTCAGTACACCCCTCATCCTGTAATTGGTCCCAGAATCATCCACTTGATTCCCGACCACCAACCGATTGTCGGGGTGCATTGGTGTAAAATGTGGTCGTCGAGATCAAGTTCTATAGGCTACATGGGGTACTGGCATCTGTACCTTTTTTTTTTTTAGCTACCTACACCAGTAGGGGAGCTTACAGATAAAGAGTGCACTAGGCTAGAGAGAAAAGTACCATTCCGTTTTTCATAAAGTAGGTCAATGTAACTTACTCTCTTTTGATACTTGAGAAACATAGATTCACATGACGTCCAAATCTGCAAGAGACAAAAGCAGCAGAAAATCAGCAGGTGAAGAAAAGGGTTAAGTGAATATGATTTAAGAGCAGTCAAATGAAGTAATAGTGACATAGATTGTAAGAAATGAAATGTACCATGTGAACATTGCATTGTGGCTTTAGAAGAGCATGTATTTGTAGATGAATGACAGATTAGCTTTGGTGACAAAGTAACTGTATAATTTGAGGTACTCTACATGAGCATGTGTTTGCCTATTTGATGATCTGTTGTAGTTAATGTTTGATTTTGAGCACATACTTGTTGTGACAATTGCATCAGGTTGAGGGAGAAATGGTCTGTGTGGCCATTGTGAGTGGCACTTCTGATCCAGCAGGTGGTGTTAAGATCCCTCCCTATGTGGCTTTGAATGATGAGCCAGTGTTGGCAAAATGACTTGTGCTCCAGCGGGTGGCGGTGAAATGCCTCCCTATCTATATGACTTGCCCTATTCCTTTGACATTGTTCACTTGATTGGAGATGATTCCGGTCTTCTTCATGAGCACTCCTGCATGTCTTCCTTCCTGTCTTGCCATGTGGGTTCCACGGAGGTGTGTGTTTTTGTTAGATATCACTGGGCACATTCCTAACGTGGAGGTGGTTTGCATAGCTCATGTCATGTGGATATATAAAGTATTGTATTGTAAGGTATGTTAGTCTACGGACGGTCTGACATTGCTCGTCCATATATTGATGTATTCCAATTGCATTTGGGTGTATTGTGTGGAATGTTGGAACATGGTTAGATCTTACTGTGCTGTTGGAGCTAGTAACACAAGCATTTCCCGACATCTGCTAAACAGGTGTATGTATATCTCTCTAGTCACCCCCAAAACCAATTCTTTCTTTGGCCGCCTCTCCTTCCAGTTCTCTGCTGCCAATGACTGGAACGAACTACAAAAATCTCTGAAACTGGAAACACTTATCTCCCTCACTAGCTTTAAGCACCAACTGTCAGAGCAGCTCACAGATTACTGCACCTGTACATAGCCCACCTATAATTTAGGCCAAACAACTACCTCTTTCCCTACTGTATTTAATGAATGTATTTATTTTGCTCCTTTGCACCCCATTATTTTTATTTCTACTTTGCACATGTCTTCCATTGCAAATGTACCATTCCAGTGTTTTACTTGCTATATTGTATTTACTTTGCCACCATGGGCTTTTTTTGCCTTTACCTCCCTTATCTCACCTCATTTGCTCACATCGTATATAGACTTGTTTATACTGTATTATTGACTGTATGTTTGTTTTACTCCATGTGTAAGTCTGTGTCGTTGTATGTGTCGAACTGCTTTGCTTAATCTTGGCCAGGTCGCAATTGTAAATGAGAACTTGTTCTCAACTTGCCTACCTGGTGAAATAAATAAAAATAAAAATTTAAAAAAATGTGTCTATTTGATTAGGATTAGGACTTTTCCTCTATGTGTCGCACTTCCATTTCCACTTTATGTCCCCGTTAGGGAGCTGTCATTTATGCTGCAGGCTAATTACTACCAATGTCATTGTGGTCCAAGTTCAACTCCTAGCCTATAGGGTGTGGTAACAGGCCCTCTGTTATTTGTTGTTGTACTCTGCATGTGAAGTATCTGCACTGTAGCCTATAGAGGAACTAAGCCCTTGATAATAGGGGAACGCAAGCTGTTGAACACAAACTCCCAGTCCTATGATGTTGCTCTGTGAAGGAGGTTAGCTTTTCAGCATTCAATTCCTGGCAGCCTTCTTCGCCCTGGTTGATTTGTGAATGTGAGTGATTCGAGAATGTTTGGCTTGGGTATCCAAGGTGTTTGAGATTGTTGAGGACCAGTGTTCCGAGGGGCTGACTGTGACATCATAAAGCGGAATGTAGTTAGCGTGCTGTTTGAGGGATTCCAATTCAGTCCGTTGCGGCCTTCCAGGCAGTGCAGTTGTGCTTCAAGTGTGCTCTCTGTGTGATGACTTGTTGTGCCTACACGGAGTACAGCTACGAACGGACGTGACATTTGGGGTAAGCCTAAGCCTTTTCGTAACCTTAACCTATTTCTTCTAACTTGCTATGACAAAGTGCTTTGATGACACTAGCTGCATCCCAGCTAGTTGAACGCTTGTCAGTCATTCTCCTAAAAGGCAACCTCTGTTGCTCGATGTACTAAACCGAGGGCCGGCAGCCACTAAGTGCACGTAAGAGACAATTATGGCAACAATAAGTTGTAAGATGATACCTAGTCACATCTGAGATGTGAATCAACTGCACCGATTGGTCAATCGCCAGTATGTGCCCTTGGGCCTCATTTGTCCCCTTTGAAATGACCTGTTGAGATCATTCAATGCAACAGCTGAGGCTCTCTGGCCTATAAAGGATCCACCTCATACCACTATTTCCGTAATATAAGGCTATGTTATTGTTTTTTGAAAAAAGTACCATACAATATTTGCACATCCCTATCACCTCTGTACGCATAGGAAAATGATCCCTTTATTGTGTGTGTGTTGGGTGGGTGTCTGAGGAATGTTTTACTGCGTTTCAGCTTGCAGAGGTATCACCACCCTTCCCATGGCCACCTGGATCCTGTCTAGGGAAGAAAAAGAAGAATGACGTTATTACATGGCCTTCAAGAGCTACATGACTGCTGAGGTGACATTACGGACCCCTTATAGGGTTTGTGGCATTCCTTGTGTATTTGTTTCCCGTATGTTGCACTTTGTTTCTCCTTTGTACTTGTGACACTATTTGAGGTTTTAACGCCTATCTCTATTAGGTGTGACTGGCAACTGCAGTGGGTTGAATCCTACTAGTTCAGTGTTTCCCAACTCCAGGCAGGGGTAGAGTAGCCATTTTTTGTGGTAGCCCTGGAGAGGCACAGCTGATTGAAAGAGTTGAATCAGGTGCAACAACAACAACAAGTAGAACAACACCAATCAATGTGAAGAGTGGGACATCACAGTTGGGCCTTGTGTTCAACATAGCTCAGTATTTGAGTGTGTTTCCCGCGCATGTAAGTAAGTAGCTTTGATTTCTTCTTCCTCCATTGTTCCCTAGAACGAACGCCCTGCCCTCCCCTTTGCAGCAGAGGCCAGGCAAAAGCGCGCGCTTTCTGTGCCACTGGCTTCAATCAGGTCCACCAAACGCAGATAATAAGAGCACCCGAGCACCGAAAATTACGTCATTAATTCACTTGAACTCAGCTAGCGAACACACGATGTCTGGAAGAGGTAAAGGCGGCAAGGGACTCGGAAAAGGAGGCGCTAAGCGTCACCGTAAGGTTCTCCGCGATAACATCCAGGGAATCACCAAGCCCGCCATTCGCCGTCTGGCTCGCCGTGGCGGCGTGAAGCGTATCTCCGGGCTGATCTACGAGGAGACCCGCGGTGTCCTGAAGGTGTTCCTTGAGAACGTGATCCGTGACGCCGTCACCTACACCGAGCACGCCAAGAGGAAGACCGTTACGGCCATGGACGTGGTCTACGCTCTGAAACGCCAGGGACGCACCCTGTACGGTTTCGGCGGTTAAACGCACTCTTCTCGGAACGTCAACATCCCGACTTGAACCCAAAGGCTCTTTTAAGAGCCACCCACATCCGCTTCAAAAGGGTCAAATCCATTATCGTAGGAAACCATGAGCCACTCTTGAGTGGACAGGGAGGGAGTATTCGTGACAGGAGGCTATGTTCAGTGCAGGCTTTGCCTACAGTCGTATTAAACCATGAGCCACTCTTGAGTGGACAGGGAGGGAGTGTTCATGACAGGAGGGAGGCTATGTTCAGTGCAGGCTTTGCGTACAGTCGTATTACGAGACACCCGAAATAAAGGCACCACGGCTGGGAAATCCCCACCAAGTACCAAAAAGGGGAGCCTTATTTTTGGCCATTGTAGGACTTTTTTGGAAACACACCATTCCCCACCAGTGACAGAGCATAGGCTATGGTCTTTGTTAGGGAAGCAAGCCTCTGAGTGGAAGGCTCTTATGCGCGCTCAGCTCCACTGGGCAAATGGCAGGGGCGCCTATGAGAAAGCAGGGGTGTGTCCACGGCCGGCGAATTAGCTTAGCTTCGTCTTCATAAGAGGGAAAGGGCTCTCCACCCCCTCATTCGTTTGTGAGAAGCAGCGAGACATCAGCATCATGCCCGAGCCAGCAAAGTCCGCGCCCAAGAAGGGCTCCAAGAAAGCCGTCACCAAGACCGCAGGGAAAGGCGGCAAGAAACGCCGAAAGTCGAGGAAGGAGAGCTACGCCATTTACGTGTACAAAGTCCTGAAGCAGGTCCACCCCGATACCGGCATCTCCTCCAAGGCCATGGGAATCATGAACTCGTTCGTGAACGACATCTTCGAGCGTATCGCCGGAGAGTCGTCTCGCCTGGCCCACTACAACAAGCGTTCCACCATCACCTCCAGGGAGATCCAGACCGCAGTGCGCCTGCTGCTCCCCGGAGAGCTGGCCAAGCACGCAGTGTCCGAGGGCACCAAGGCCGTGACCAAGTACACCAGCTCCAAGTAAACAGCCCATTTGGAGTGCTGTAGTAACCCAAAGGCTCTTTTAAGAGCCACCCAACCTGTCAGTGAAAAAAGCAAATCCATATATGTGTGTGTGTGTGTGGAGGACATGTCAAAAAGGGGGGAGAGGGAATAAATGATGCTGACATGAACAGGGTAGGAATGTGTGCATGGCAGTATAACACAGTGAGTGGGATTCCACTCGTGCTCCGATGACTGGAGCCTGTGTAACAGTATAACTTTAGGCCGAACCAGGGACCCTCTGCACACATCATCAACAACAGTCTCAGAGCAAGTGACGTCACCGATTGAAACTAGCCGTTTCACATCCCTTACACACACCTGTACAAGAGGGAGGAGGAGAGAGAAGAAGAGGCTCCAAATCTCTCTCTCTAGGCCTATATCAGGGCGGACAAGCACATGGGGCGCCAGCCTCCATAGCGCCGGCCGCACAGCCAGACACCAAGACCCACAGACACAAAGACCGGCACGAGTGAGTCACGCTGCGGAGTCAAGCGAGGAAGGACTGCGAGAAGGCCACAAGCCTATCTCTCTCTCTCTCTCTCTCTCTCTCTCTCTGACACGCTTTTGAAAGAGACACACAGACAGAGAGAGAGACTACCTAGCACAAGAAAACACACAGGCTCCAAATCCAACTAATAAACTCATACTAATAAAACATCACACACACACACACAAAGTGCAAGTAAGCATGTCGTTGGACAGTGTATTATTTCTCGTTTGCCTCCTGGACACATGACGAATACAACGTGAAACTAGTCTCAGCCAGGCCTCACAAGTGCATGTGTTTTAAGGTCCCCAAAAGAGCTCTCCTTTAAAACACCAAGGAGCACATCAGGGGACGCCAAACCATTTGATTCCCTTGCCAGACATCTCGGCTCACTCCACAATCAATGGTGCTCGCAATCGGATGCACTTTTAGGCCATTTAGGAGACAAATAGCACAGGAAAAGCAGTGCGCACCGCTCCACCCGACAGTCGAACGGTGAGGTTTTGAGCGAGTCGCAGCAAAATGCACGGGGCTTCTGCAGCCCACATGACTTTATTCTGAACGGACACAAGTCTGCTCGCTGGGCCGTTCGCTTTTGGGCCAAAAACGCGGCTCCGTCGGTGACTTTTGGCCCGATATTGGCGACCAGAAAACACAAGTGAAAGAGCATTTGGCCAGCCCGGAGAAGCCGAGCTGGGTGGCTTGAGTCTACATGGTTCTCATGTCGCGTTTAAGGCCAGCCCCCTGCACGGTGTGGAGCTTCAATAGCGCAGAGCAGCGTCTACAGCAAAGTACTCCTCCTCACAGACTACCGTAGTGTTGTAAGTGTGTGTGTTTACCGGACCGAACGACAGACATGGCAGAAGTCGCACCAGCACCCGCCGCCGCCGCGCCGGCCAAGGCACCCAAGAAGAAGGCAGCAGCCAAGCCCAAGAAAGCGGGACCCAGCGTAGGCGAGCTCATCGTCAAGGCGGTGTCCGCCTCCAAGGAGAGGAGCGGCGTGTCCCTGGCCGCGCTCAAGAAGTCTCTGGCGGCAGGCGGCTACGACGTGGAGAAGAACAACTCCCGTGTCAAGATCGCCGTCAAGAGCCTCGTCACCAAGGGCACCCTGGTCCAGACTAAGGGCACCGGTGCTTCCGGCTCCTTCAAGCTCAACAAGAAGGCCGTCGAGGCAAAGAAGCCCGCCAAGAAAGCCGCAGCCCCCAAAGCTAAGAAGGTGGCCGCCAAGAAGCCCGCCGCCGCCAAGAAGCCCAAGAAGGTAGCAGCCAAGAAGGCCGTGGCCGCAAAGAAGTCCCCCAAGAAGGCCAAGAAGCCCGCTACACCCAAAAAGGCCGCCAAGAGCCCAAAGAAGGTGAAGAAGCCCGCCGCAGCGGCCAAGAAAGCGGCCAAGAGCCCCAAGAAGGCTACCAAGGCAGCGAAGCCCAAAGCCGCCAAGCCCAAGGCGGCCAAGGCCAAGAAGGCAGCCCCCAAGAAGAAGTAAACCTATTACAAACAGTGTTCTTTCTACTCGACACATGTTGTTACCACAAAAGGCTCTTTTAAGAGCCACCCACCTCTTTCCATAAAAGCGCATGTCATTCCATTCCACCTACCTACCCGTGGTGCAAAAGAAATGAAATGAATGACTTTTACGCACCACATTTTGGAGTGGCTAAATGGCTTTACATTTGTCACTCAAGAGTGCAGCACCCTCACCAGTCAACATTGTTGTGATGTGTTAGAATTGGCATGTCACATTGATCCTGATAATAATAAGCATACATACTATAGTGGGTTGGACAGCAGCCATTTGTATTATGAGCCACTCTCGAATTGATTGATACATGTTTCAGTGATTTGAGTTGTCACTTTGGCGCTCCCGCCAACGTGAAAAAGTAACAAAAGTCGGAGGGAAACAGAGTAGCCTAGCCCTCGTCACTCTGCTGCCTGCCTGCCTGCGGGCGGGTGGGTGGGGGCGGGCTTAGGGCTGACTGCCTGTCTGTCTGTCCCTCCCTCACTCCAATTGGATAAGGCCACACCGGTCCGGTGGCCAATCGATGGCTTTTGTGGCGAGGTATAAGTAAGACTCTCGAGGTGGCCAGCGGCTCATTCAGACTTTCTGTGACATACTGAAGCTACCAATATGAGCGGAAGAGGCAAAACCGGAGGCAAGGCCAGGGCGAAGGCAAAGACACGTTCATCCCGTGCCGGGCTCCAGTTCCCCGTGGGCCGTGTGCACAGGCTGCTGCGTAAAGGCAACTACGCCGAGCGTGTGGGCGCTGGCGCACCAGTGTACCTGGCCGCAGTGCTCGAGTACCTGACTGCTGAGATCCTGGAGTTGGCCGGAAACGCTGCCCGTGACAACAAGAAGACTCGTATCATCCCCCGTCACCTGCAGCTGGCAGTCCGTAACGACGAGGAGCTGAACAAACTGCTTGGCGGCGTGACCATCGCGCAGGGTGGTGTTCTGCCCAACATCCAGGCAGTGCTGCTCCCCAAGAAGACTGAGAAGGCCGTCAAAGCCAAGTAAAATCGCTGGTGCGGCTGCAACTTGACTACTCAACCCCCAAAGGCTCTTTTAAGAGCCAACCACCTAGCTCAACAAAAGCGCAAAGTGTCCTTTCTATGCCTGGCCAATTATTTGGCGTGTTAGATACACACACATATAGACGGCACCGTATCAAGTGCCCACATGAGGCCTAAATGAAGGATAACAACTAGTAGGCTAGAATGAGAGCATTATTGCGCGTCAAGTGTAACGTTGCTCGCGGCCCTAACAAAAGACCCAAGCGCGCCTCGGCGAGGGTGGGGGTTGCATTTTGGGGCGGCACGGAGAGGCCGAGCCTCCCGTCCAATGGGCGGCGGAGGAGGCCTCCGCAACGGGCCAATCAGGGCGGTGCGGAGATGGTGACCAATGAGCAGACGCCGCTGCCGGCTTTATAAACTTCACATAGGCATTTTGAGGCTATACTCCGACTGTGAAAGAAGGAAGCTAGCTAGCGCCATGGCCAGAACCAAGCAAACCGCTCGCAAATCCACCGGTGGCAAAGCACCCAGGAAGCAGCTCGCCACCAAGGCTGCGCGCAAGAGCGCCCCGGCCACCGGCGGCGTGAAGAAGCCTCACCGTTACAGGCCCGGCACCGTGGCTCTTAGAGAGATCCGTCGTTACCAGAAGTCCACTGAGCTGCTGATCCGCAAACTGCCTTTCCAGCGCCTGGTGCGAGAAATTGCCCAGGACTTTAAGACCGACCTGCGCTTCCAGAGTTCCGCAGTGATGGCCCTGCAGGAGGCAAGCGAGGCTTACCTGGTCGGCCTGTTCGAGGACACCAACCTGTGCGCCATCCACGCCAAGAGGGTGACCATCATGCCCAAGGACATCCAGCTGGCCCGTCGTATTCGCGGAGAGCGCGCATAAACGATGACCTGATCTCCAAAATCCCCCAAAGGCTCTTTTAAGAGCCACCTCCATATTTCAGTCAAAAAGGCACAATTGTTCCATTTGTACACGCCCCTTTCCCACCGTGTATGTTCCCTGTTCTCGAGTCACTACAGACCGTGGTTCGATTCCAGGCTGTATCACCACCGGCCGTGATTGTAAATAAGAGTTGGTTCTTAACTGACTTGAGTCGTTTCAATAACGCTCTCTTATATGTGATTAGATGTATGCCTAGAGTAGAAGAGGGGAAAAATACACTAGCAGTAATGAGTGATAGTAATGATATAGGGCAAAAAGTGTCAAAAATGGTCACTATGTAGCTAAGAACAACTGACTTTGAAAGTGCCGCTGATGAGATGGGAAAAGTTTACCGTGGAGCACGGAGGCCATCTAGTGGTTAAACGCTGGTACTGTCAGCGTGTGAGCACGTCATAGTGGCTCCCTATTGGTATTTGATCTTCAGGCCAGCGTTTCCCAAACTCGGTCCTCGGGTCCCCAAGTGGGGCACGTTGTGTTTTTTCGATTCCAATTGCTCTTGGAATGTAACATGCTAGAGTCTGTCTATTCCTTTGTGAAAATGGCCATTCAATGATTTCTGGCCCATGTGACATTCCTCGATGGCCCCAAAAATCCATGTTTTGATCCGATCATTACAACGTTAGCTGTGTGCACCCCATAATTCATGCGACTGACTAAGCTATTGAAAGTAAAATGATATATCTCTGTCCGGCGCAAGTGAAAGGTGGTCGAAAAAAAGTAGAGTAGAGTCGTGTGTCTTTGGCGTGATTTGAAGTCGACTTCTGATGTGGGATTTAGTTCATTTTTCCAAGAAGATTTGCTGAGGAATCGAAACCCCTTGACCAAATGATACGACAAAGTAAAGGCCCTAAATACAGGCTGCCAGTTAAATGCAGCAATGACACGGCTAAAGTGTGTCATCTCAGGACAAAAGAGCAGGAATTGTCTGCTGTTGCATCTTCACTCATGAGACATGTAATAGCGGAGCTCCGTGGTGCTGAAAAAGACAGCGCCCCTGGCCATTTGCCAAGGCCTATTTCCCGTTGGAGGGATTTTTGACATGCTATAGGCACAGTTCAGTACACCCCTCATCCTGTAATTGGTCCCAGAATCATCCACTTGATTCCCGACCACCAACCGATTGTCGGGGTGCATTGGTGTAAAATGTGGTCGTCGAGATCAAGTTCTATAGGCTACATGGGGTACTGGCATCTGTACCTTTTTTTTTTTTAGCTACCTACACCAGTAGGGGAGCTTACAGATAAAGAGTGCACTAGGCTAGAGAGAAAAGTACCATTCCGTTTTTCATAAAGTAGGTCAATGTAACTTACTCTCTTTTGATACTTGAGAAACATAGATTCACATGACGTCCAAATCTGCAAGAGACAAAAGCAGCAGAAAATCAGCAGGTGAAGAAAAGGGTTAAGTGAATATGATTTAAGAGCAGTCAAATGAAGTAATAGTGACATAGATTGTAAGAAATGAAATGTACCATGTGAACATTGCATTGTGGCTTTAGAAGAGCATGTATTTGTAGATGAATGACAGATTAGCTTTGGTGACAAAGTAACTGTATAATTTGAGGTACTCTACATGAGCATGTGTTTGCCTATTTGATGATCTGTTGTAGTTAATGTTTGATTTTGAGCACATACTTGTTGTGACAATTGCATCAGGTTGAGGGAGAAATGGTCTGTGTGGCCATTGTGAGTGGCACTTCTGATCCAGCAGGTGGTGTTAAGATCCCTCCCTATGTGGCTTTGAATGATGAGCCAGTGTTGGCAAAATGACTTGTGCTCCAGCGGGTGGCGGTGAAATGCCTCCCTATCTATATGACTTGCCCTATTCCTTTGACATTGTTCACTTGATTGGAGATGATTCCGGTCTTCTTCATGAGCACTCCTGCATGTCTTCCTTCCTGTCTTGCCATGTGGGTTCCACGGAGGTGTGTGTTTTTGTTAGATATCACTGGGCACATTCCTAACGTGGAGGTGGTTTGCATAGCTCATGTCATGTGGATATATAAAGTATTGTATTGTAAGGTATGTTAGTCTACGGACGGTCTGACATTGCTCGTCCATATATTGATGTATTCCAATTGCATTTGGGTGTATTGTGTGGAATGTTGGAACATGGTTAGATCTTACTGTGCTGTTGGAGCTAGTAACACAAGCATTTCCCGACATCTGCTAAACAGGTGTATGTATATCTCTCTAGTCACCCCCAAAACCAATTCTTTCTTTGGCCGCCTCTCCTTCCAGTTCTCTGCTGCCAATGACTGGAACGAACTACAAAAATCTCTGAAACTGGAAACACTTATCTCCCTCACTAGCTTTAAGCACCAACTGTCAGAGCAGCTCACAGATTACTGCACCTGTACATAGCCCACCTATAATTTAGGCCAAACAACTACCTCTTTCCCTACTGTATTTAATGAATGTATTTATTTTGCTCCTTTGCACCCCATTATTTTTATTTCTACTTTGCACATGTCTTCCATTGCAAATGTACCATTCCAGTGTTTTACTTGCTATATTGTATTTACTTTGCCACCATGGGCTTTTTTTGCCTTTACCTCCCTTATCTCACCTCATTTGCTCACATCGTATATAGACTTGTTTATACTGTATTATTGACTGTATGTTTGTTTTACTCCATGTGTAAGTCTGTGTCGTTGTATGTGTCGAACTGCTTTGCTTAATCTTGGCCAGGTCGCAATTGTAAATGAGAACTTGTTCTCAACTTGCCTACCTGGTGAAATAAATAAAAATAAAAATTTAAAAAAATGTGTCTATTTGATTAGGATTAGGACTTTTCCTCTATGTGTCGCACTTCCATTTCCACTTTATGTCCCCGTTAGGGAGCTGTCATTTATGCTGCAGGCTAATTACTACCAATGTCATTGTGGTCCAAGTTCAACTCCTAGCCTATAGGGTGTGGTAACAGGCCCTCTGTTATTTGTTGTTGTACTCTGCATGTGAAGTATCTGCACTGTAGCCTATAGAGGAACTAAGCCCTTGATAATAGGGGAACGCAAGCTGTTGAACACAAACTCCCAGTCCTATGATGTTGCTCTGTGAAGGAGGTTAGCTTTTCAGCATTCAATTCCTGGCAGCCTTCTTCGCCCTGGTTGATTTGTGAATGTGAGTGATTCGAGAATGTTTGGCTTGGGTATCCAAGGTGTTTGAGATTGTTGAGGACCAGTGTTCCGAGGGGCTGACTGTGACATCATAAAGCGGAATGTAGTTAGCGTGCTGTTTGAGGGATTCCAATTCAGTCCGTTGCGGCCTTCCAGGCAGTGCAGTTGTGCTTCAAGTGTGCTCTCTGTGTGATGACTTGTTGTGCCTACACGGAGTACAGCTACGAACGGACGTGACATTTGGGGTAAGCCTAAGCCTTTTCGTAACCTTAACCTATTTCTTCTAACTTGCTATGACAAAGTGCTTTGATGACACTAGCTGCATCCCAGCTAGTTGAACGCTTGTCAGTCATTCTCCTAAAAGGCAACCTCTGTTGCTCGATGTACTAAACCGAGGGCCGGCAGCCACTAAGTGCACGTAAGAGACAATTATGGCAACAATAAGTTGTAAGATGATACCTAGTCACATCTGAGATGTGAATCAACTGCACCGATTGGTCAATCGCCAGTATGTGCCCTTGGGCCTCATTTGTCCCCTTTGAAATGACCTGTTGAGATCATTCAATGCAACAGCTGAGGCTCTCTGGCCTATAAAGGATCCACCTCATACCACTATTTCCGTAATATAAGGCTATGTTATTGTTTTTTGAAAAAAGTACCATACAATATTTGCACATCCCTATCACCTCTGTACGCATAGGAAAATGATCCCTTTATTGTGTGTGTGTTGGGTGGGTGTCTGAGGAATGTTTTACTGCGTTTCAGCTTGCAGAGGTATCACCACCCTTCCCATGGCCACCTGGATCCTGTCTAGGGAAGAAAAAGAAGAATGACGTTATTACATGGCCTTCAAGAGCTACATGACTGCTGAGGTGACATTACGGACCCCTTATAGGGTTTGTGGCATTCCTTGTGTATTTGTTTCCCGTATGTTGCACTTTGTTTCTCCTTTGTACTTGTGACACTATTTGAGGTTTTAACGCCTATCTCTATTAGGTGTGACTGGCAACTGCAGTGGGTTGAATCCTACTAGTTCAGTGTTTCCCAACTCCAGGCAGGGGTAGAGTAGCCATTTTTTGTGGTAGCCCTGGAGAGGCACAGCTGATTGAAAGAGTTGAATCAGGTGCAACAACAACAACAAGTAGAACAACACCAATCAATGTGAAGAGTGGGACATCACAGTTGGGCCTTGTGTTCAACATAGCTCAGTATTTGAGTGTGTTTCCCGCGCATGTAAGTAAGTAGCTTTGATTTCTTCTTCCTCCATTGTTCCCTAGAACGAACGCCCTGCCCTCCCCTTTGCAGCAGAGGCCAGGCAAAAGCGCGCGCTTTCTGTGCCACTGGCTTCAATCAGGTCCACCAAACGCAGATAATAAGAGCACCCGAGCACCGAAAATTACGTCATTAATTCACTTGAACTCAGCTAGCGAACACACGATGTCTGGAAGAGGTAAAGGCGGCAAGGGACTCGGAAAAGGAGGCGCTAAGCGTCACCGTAAGGTTCTCCGCGATAACATCCAGGGAATCACCAAGCCCGCCATTCGCCGTCTGGCTCGCCGTGGCGGCGTGAAGCGTATCTCCGGGCTGATCTACGAGGAGACCCGCGGTGTCCTGAAGGTGTTCCTTGAGAACGTGATCCGTGACGCCGTCACCTACACCGAGCACGCCAAGAGGAAGACCGTTACGGCCATGGACGTGGTCTACGCTCTGAAACGCCAGGGACGCACCCTGTACGGTTTCGGCGGTTAAACGCACTCTTCTCGGAACGTCAACATCCCGACTTGAACCCAAAGGCTCTTTTAAGAGCCACCCACATCCGCTTCAAAAGGGTCAAATCCATTATCGTAGGAAACCATGAGCCACTCTTGAGTGGACAGGGAGGGAGTATTCGTGACAGGAGGCTATGTTCAGTGCAGGCTTTGCCTACAGTCGTATTAAACCATGAGCCACTCTTGAGTGGACAGGGAGGGAGTGTTCATGACAGGAGGGAGGCTATGTTCAGTGCAGGCTTTGCGTACAGTCGTATTACGAGACACCCGAAATAAAGGCACCACGGCTGGGAAATCCCCACCAAGTACCAAAAAGGGGAGCCTTATTTTTGGCCATTGTAGGACTTTTTTGGAAACACACCATTCCCCACCAGTGACAGAGCATAGGCTATGGTCTTTGTTAGGGAAGCAAGCCTCTGAGTGGAAGGCTCTTATGCGCGCTCAGCTCCACTGGGCAAATGGCAGGGGCGCCTATGAGAAAGCAGGGGTGTGTCCACGGCCGGCGAATTAGCTTAGCTTCGTCTTCATAAGAGGGAAAGGGCTCTCCACCCCCTCATTCGTTTGTGAGAAGCAGCGAGACATCAGCATCATGCCCGAGCCAGCAAAGTCCGCGCCCAAGAAGGGCTCCAAGAAAGCCGTCACCAAGACCGCAGGGAAAGGCGGCAAGAAACGCCGAAAGTCGAGGAAGGAGAGCTACGCCATTTACGTGTACAAAGTCCTGAAGCAGGTCCACCCCGATACCGGCATCTCCTCCAAGGCCATGGGAATCATGAACTCGTTCGTGAACGACATCTTCGAGCGTATCGCCGGAGAGTCGTCTCGCCTGGCCCACTACAACAAGCGTTCCACCATCACCTCCAGGGAGATCCAGACCGCAGTGCGCCTGCTGCTCCCCGGAGAGCTGGCCAAGCACGCAGTGTCCGAGGGCACCAAGGCCGTGACCAAGTACACCAGCTCCAAGTAAACAGCCCATTTGGAGTGCTGTAGTAACCCAAAGGCTCTTTTAAGAGCCACCCAACCTGTCAGTGAAAAAAGCAAATCCATATATGTGTGTGTGTGTGTGGAGGACATGTCAAAAAGGGGGGAGAGGGAATAAATGATGCTGACATGAACAGGGTAGGAATGTGTGCATGGCAGTATAACACAGTGAGTGGGATTCCACTCGTGCTCCGATGACTGGAGCCTGTGTAACAGTATAACTTTAGGCCGAACCAGGGACCCTCTGCACACATCATCAACAACAGTCTCAGAGCAAGTGACGTCACCGATTGAAACTAGCCGTTTCACATCCCTTACACACACCTGTACAAGAGGGAGGAGGAGAGAGAAGAAGAGGCTCCAAATCTCTCTCTCTAGGCCTATATCAGGGCGGACAAGCACATGGGGCGCCAGCCTCCATAGCGCCGGCCGCACAGCCAGACACCAAGACCCACAGACACAAAGACCGGCACGAGTGAGTCACGCTGCGGAGTCAAGCGAGGAAGGACTGCGAGAAGGCCACAAGCCTATCTCTCTCTCTCTCTCTCTCTCTCTCTCTCTGACACGCTTTTGAAAGAGACACACAGACAGAGAGAGAGACTACCTAGCACAAGAAAACACACAGGCTCCAAATCCAACTAATAAACTCATACTAATAAAACATCACACACACACACACAAAGTGCAAGTAAGCATGTCGTTGGACAGTGTATTATTTCTCGTTTGCCTCCTGGACACATGACGAATACAACGTGAAACTAGTCTCAGCCAGGCCTCACAAGTGCATGTGTTTTAAGGTCCCCAAAAGAGCTCTCCTTTAAAACACCAAGGAGCACATCAGGGGACGCCAAACCATTTGATTCCCTTGCCAGACATCTCGGCTCACTCCACAATCAATGGTGCTCGCAATCGGATGCACTTTTAGGCCATTTAGGAGACAAATAGCACAGGAAAAGCAGTGCGCACCGCTCCACCCGACAGTCGAACGGTGAGGTTTTGAGCGAGTCGCAGCAAAATGCACGGGGCTTCTGCAGCCCACATGACTTTATTCTGAACGGACACAAGTCTGCTCGCTGGGCCGTTCGCTTTTGGGCCAAAAACGCGGCTCCGTCGGTGACTTTTGGCCCGATATTGGCGACCAGAAAACACAAGTGAAAGAGCATTTGGCCAGCCCGGAGAAGCCGAGCTGGGTGGCTTGAGTCTACATGGTTCTCATGTCGCGTTTAAGGCCAGCCCCCTGCACGGTGTGGAGCTTCAATAGCGCAGAGCAGCGTCTACAGCAAAGTACTCCTCCTCACAGACTACCGTAGTGTTGTAAGTGTGTGTGTTTACCGGACCGAACGACAGACATGGCAGAAGTCGCACCAGCACCCGCCGCCGCCGCGCCGGCCAAGGCACCCAAGAAGAAGGCAGCAGCCAAGCCCAAGAAAGCGGGACCCAGCGTAGGCGAGCTCATCGTCAAGGCGGTGTCCGCCTCCAAGGAGAGGAGCGGCGTGTCCCTGGCCGCGCTCAAGAAGTCTCTGGCGGCAGGCGGCTACGACGTGGAGAAGAACAACTCCCGTGTCAAGATCGCCGTCAAGAGCCTCGTCACCAAGGGCACCCTGGTCCAGACTAAGGGCACCGGTGCTTCCGGCTCCTTCAAGCTCAACAAGAAGGCCGTCGAGGCAAAGAAGCCCGCCAAGAAAGCCGCAGCCCCCAAAGCTAAGAAGGTGGCCGCCAAGAAGCCCGCCGCCGCCAAGAAGCCCAAGAAGGTAGCAGCCAAGAAGGCCGTGGCCGCAAAGAAGTCCCCCAAGAAGGCCAAGAAGCCCGCTACACCCAAAAAGGCCGCCAAGAGCCCAAAGAAGGTGAAGAAGCCCGCCGCAGCGGCCAAGAAAGCGGCCAAGAGCCCCAAGAAGGCTACCAAGGCAGCGAAGCCCAAAGCCGCCAAGCCCAAGGCGGCCAAGGCCAAGAAGGCAGCCCCCAAGAAGAAGTAAACCTATTACAAACAGTGTTCTTTCTACTCGACACATGTTGTTACCACAAAAGGCTCTTTTAAGAGCCACCCACCTCTTTCCATAAAAGCGCATGTCATTCCATTCCACCTACCTACCCGTGGTGCAAAAGAAATGAAATGAATGACTTTTACGCACCACATTTTGGAGTGGCTAAATGGCTTTACATTTGTCACTCAAGAGTGCAGCACCCTCACCAGTCAACATTGTTGTGATGTGTTAGAATTGGCATGTCACATTGATCCTGATAATAATAAGCATACATACTATAGTGGGTTGGACAGCAGCCATTTGTATTATGAGCCACTCTCGAATTGATTGATACATGTTTCAGTGATTTGAGTTGTCACTTTGGCGCTCCCGCCAACGTGAAAAAGTAACAAAAGTCGGAGGGAAACAGAGTAGCCTAGCCCTCGTCACTCTGCTGCCTGCCTGCCTGCGGGCGGGTGGGTGGGGGCGGGCTTAGGGCTGACTGCCTGTCTGTCTGTCCCTCCCTCACTCCAATTGGATAAGGCCACACCGGTCCGGTGGCCAATCGATGGCTTTTGTGGCGAGGTATAAGTAAGACTCTCGAGGTGGCCAGCGGCTCATTCAGACTTTCTGTGACATACTGAAGCTACCAATATGAGCGGAAGAGGCAAAACCGGAGGCAAGGCCAGGGCGAAGGCAAAGACACGTTCATCCCGTGCCGGGCTCCAGTTCCCCGTGGGCCGTGTGCACAGGCTGCTGCGTAAAGGCAACTACGCCGAGCGTGTGGGCGCTGGCGCACCAGTGTACCTGGCCGCAGTGCTCGAGTACCTGACTGCTGAGATCCTGGAGTTGGCCGGAAACGCTGCCCGTGACAACAAGAAGACTCGTATCATCCCCCGTCACCTGCAGCTGGCAGTCCGTAACGACGAGGAGCTGAACAAACTGCTTGGCGGCGTGACCATCGCGCAGGGTGGTGTTCTGCCCAACATCCAGGCAGTGCTGCTCCCCAAGAAGACTGAGAAGGCCGTCAAAGCCAAGTAAAATCGCTGGTGCGGCTGCAACTTGACTACTCAACCCCCAAAGGCTCTTTTAAGAGCCAACCACCTAGCTCAACAAAAGCGCAAAGTGTCCTTTCTATGCCTGGCCAATTATTTGGCGTGTTAGATACACACACATATAGACGGCACCGTATCAAGTGCCCACATGAGGCCTAAATGAAGGATAACAACTAGTAGGCTAGAATGAGAGCATTATTGCGCGTCAAGTGTAACGTTGCTCGCGGCCCTAACAAAAGACCCAAGCGCGCCTCGGCGAGGGTGGGGGTTGCATTTTGGGGCGGCACGGAGAGGCCGAGCCTCCCGTCCAATGGGCGGCGGAGGAGGCCTCCGCAACGGGCCAATCAGGGCGGTGCGGAGATGGTGACCAATGAGCAGACGCCGCTGCCGGCTTTATAAACTTCACATAGGCATTTTGAGGCTATACTCCGACTGTGAAAGAAGGAAGCTAGCTAGCGCCATGGCCAGAACCAAGCAAACCGCTCGCAAATCCACCGGTGGCAAAGCACCCAGGAAGCAGCTCGCCACCAAGGCTGCGCGCAAGAGCGCCCCGGCCACCGGCGGCGTGAAGAAGCCTCACCGTTACAGGCCCGGCACCGTGGCTCTTAGAGAGATCCGTCGTTACCAGAAGTCCACTGAGCTGCTGATCCGCAAACTGCCTTTCCAGCGCCTGGTGCGAGAAATTGCCCAGGACTTTAAGACCGACCTGCGCTTCCAGAGTTCCGCAGTGATGGCCCTGCAGGAGGCAAGCGAGGCTTACCTGGTCGGCCTGTTCGAGGACACCAACCTGTGCGCCATCCACGCCAAGAGGGTGACCATCATGCCCAAGGACATCCAGCTGGCCCGTCGTATTCGCGGAGAGCGCGCATAAACGATGACCTGATCTCCAAAATCCCCCAAAGGCTCTTTTAAGAGCCACCTCCATATTTCAGTCAAAAAGGCACAATTGTTCCATTTGTACACGCCCCTTTCCCACCGTGTATGTTCCCTGTTCTCGAGTCACTACAGACCGTGGTTCGATTCCAGGCTGTATCACCACCGGCCGTGATTGTAAATAAGAGTTGGTTCTTAACTGACTTGAGTCGTTTCAATAACGCTCTCTTATATGTGATTAGATGTATGCCTAGAGTAGAAGAGGGGAAAAATACACTAGCAGTAATGAGTGATAGTAATGATATAGGGCAAAAAGTGTCAAAAATGGTCACTATGTAGCTAAGAACAACTGACTTTGAAAGTGCCGCTGATGAGATGGGAAAAGTTTACCGTGGAGCACGGAGGCCATCTAGTGGTTAAACGCTGGTACTGTCAGCGTGTGAGCACGTCATAGTGGCTCCCTATTGGTATTTGATCTTCAGGCCAGCGTTTCCCAAACTCGGTCCTCGGGTCCCCAAGTGGGGCACGTTGTGTTTTTTCGATTCCAATTGCTCTTGGAATGTAACATGCTAGAGTCTGTCTATTCCTTTGTGAAAATGGCCATTCAATGATTTCTGGCCCATGTGACATTCCTCGATGGCCCCAAAAATCCATGTTTTGATCCGATCATTACAACGTTAGCTGTGTGCACCCCATAATTCATGCGACTGACTAAGCTATTGAAAGTAAAATGATATATCTCTGTCCGGCGCAAGTGAAAGGTGGTCGAAAAAAAGTAGAGTAGAGTCGTGTGTCTTTGGCGTGATTTGAAGTCGACTTCTGATGTGGGATTTAGTTCATTTTTCCAAGAAGATTTGCTGAGGAATCGAAACCCCTTGACCAAATGATACGACAAAGTAAAGGCCCTAAATACAGGCTGCCAGTTAAATGCAGCAATGACACGGCTAAAGTGTGTCATCTCAGGACAAAAGAGCAGGAATTGTCTGCTGTTGCATCTTCACTCATGAGACATGTAATAGCGGAGCTCCGTGGTGCTGAAAAAGACAGCGCCCCTGGCCATTTGCCAAGGCCTATTTCCCGTTGGAGGGATTTTTGACATGCTATAGGCACAGTTCAGTACACCCCTCATCCTGTAATTGGTCCCAGAATCATCCACTTGATTCCCGACCACCAACCGATTGTCGGGGTGCATTGGTGTAAAATGTGGTCGTCGAGATCAAGTTCTATAGGCTACATGGGGTACTGGCATCTGTACCTTTTTTTTTTTTAGCTACCTACACCAGTAGGGGAGCTTACAGATAAAGAGTGCACTAGGCTAGAGAGAAAAGTACCATTCCGTTTTTCATAAAGTAGGTCAATGTAACTTACTCTCTTTTGATACTTGAGAAACATAGATTCACATGACGTCCAAATCTGCAAGAGACAAAAGCAGCAGAAAATCAGCAGGTGAAGAAAAGGGTTAAGTGAATATGATTTAAGAGCAGTCAAATGAAGTAATAGTGACATAGATTGTAAGAAATGAAATGTACCATGTGAACATTGCATTGTGGCTTTAGAAGAGCATGTATTTGTAGATGAATGACAGATTAGCTTTGGTGACAAAGTAACTGTATAATTTGAGGTACTCTACATGAGCATGTGTTTGCCTATTTGATGATCTGTTGTAGTTAATGTTTGATTTTGAGCACATACTTGTTGTGACAATTGCATCAGGTTGAGGGAGAAATGGTCTGTGTGGCCATTGTGAGTGGCACTTCTGATCCAGCAGGTGGTGTTAAGATCCCTCCCTATGTGGCTTTGAATGATGAGCCAGTGTTGGCAAAATGACTTGTGCTCCAGCGGGTGGCGGTGAAATGCCTCCCTATCTATATGACTTGCCCTATTCCTTTGACATTGTTCACTTGATTGGAGATGATTCCGGTCTTCTTCATGAGCACTCCTGCATGTCTTCCTTCCTGTCTTGCCATGTGGGTTCCACGGAGGTGTGTGTTTTTGTTAGATATCACTGGGCACATTCCTAACGTGGAGGTGGTTTGCATAGCTCATGTCATGTGGATATATAAAGTATTGTATTGTAAGGTATGTTAGTCTACGGACGGTCTGACATTGCTCGTCCATATATTGATGTATTCCAATTGCATTTGGGTGTATTGTGTGGAATGTTGGAACATGGTTAGATCTTACTGTGCTGTTGGAGCTAGTAACACAAGCATTTCCCGACATCTGCTAAACAGGTGTATGTATATCTCTCTAGTCACCCCCAAAACCAATTCTTTCTTTGGCCGCCTCTCCTTCCAGTTCTCTGCTGCCAATGACTGGAACGAACTACAAAAATCTCTGAAACTGGAAACACTTATCTCCCTCACTAGCTTTAAGCACCAACTGTCAGAGCAGCTCACAGATTACTGCACCTGTACATAGCCCACCTATAATTTAGGCCAAACAACTACCTCTTTCCCTACTGTATTTAATGAATGTATTTATTTTGCTCCTTTGCACCCCATTATTTTTATTTCTACTTTGCACATGTCTTCCATTGCAAATGTACCATTCCAGTGTTTTACTTGCTATATTGTATTTACTTTGCCACCATGGGCTTTTTTTGCCTTTACCTCCCTTATCTCACCTCATTTGCTCACATCGTATATAGACTTGTTTATACTGTATTATTGACTGTATGTTTGTTTTACTCCATGTGTAAGTCTGTGTCGTTGTATGTGTCGAACTGCTTTGCTTAATCTTGGCCAGGTCGCAATTGTAAATGAGAACTTGTTCTCAACTTGCCTACCTGGTGAAATAAATAAAAATAAAAATTTAAAAAAATGTGTCTATTTGATTAGGATTAGGACTTTTCCTCTATGTGTCGCACTTCCATTTCCACTTTATGTCCCCGTTAGGGAGCTGTCATTTATGCTGCAGGCTAATTACTACCAATGTCATTGTGGTCCAAGTTCAACTCCTAGCCTATAGGGTGTGGTAACAGGCCCTCTGTTATTTGTTGTTGTACTCTGCATGTGAAGTATCTGCACTGTAGCCTATAGAGGAACTAAGCCCTTGATAATAGGGGAACGCAAGCTGTTGAACACAAACTCCCAGTCCTATGATGTTGCTCTGTGAAGGAGGTTAGCTTTTCAGCATTCAATTCCTGGCAGCCTTCTTCGCCCTGGTTGATTTGTGAATGTGAGTGATTCGAGAATGTTTGGCTTGGGTATCCAAGGTGTTTGAGATTGTTGAGGACCAGTGTTCCGAGGGGCTGACTGTGACATCATAAAGCGGAATGTAGTTAGCGTGCTGTTTGAGGGATTCCAATTCAGTCCGTTGCGGCCTTCCAGGCAGTGCAGTTGTGCTTCAAGTGTGCTCTCTGTGTGATGACTTGTTGTGCCTACACGGAGTACAGCTACGAACGGACGTGACATTTGGGGTAAGCCTAAGCCTTTTCGTAACCTTAACCTATTTCTTCTAACTTGCTATGACAAAGTGCTTTGATGACACTAGCTGCATCCCAGCTAGTTGAACGCTTGTCAGTCATTCTCCTAAAAGGCAACCTCTGTTGCTCGATGTACTAAACCGAGGGCCGGCAGCCACTAAGTGCACGTAAGAGACAATTATGGCAACAATAAGTTGTAAGATGATACCTAGTCACATCTGAGATGTGAATCAACTGCACCGATTGGTCAATCGCCAGTATGTGCCCTTGGGCCTCATTTGTCCCCTTTGAAATGACCTGTTGAGATCATTCAATGCAACAGCTGAGGCTCTCTGGCCTATAAAGGATCCACCTCATACCACTATTTCCGTAATATAAGGCTATGTTATTGTTTTTTGAAAAAAGTACCATACAATATTTGCACATCCCTATCACCTCTGTACGCATAGGAAAATGATCCCTTTATTGTGTGTGTGTTGGGTGGGTGTCTGAGGAATGTTTTACTGCGTTTCAGCTTGCAGAGGTATCACCACCCTTCCCATGGCCACCTGGATCCTGTCTAGGGAAGAAAAAGAAGAATGACGTTATTACATGGCCTTCAAGAGCTACATGACTGCTGAGGTGACATTACGGACCCCTTATAGGGTTTGTGGCATTCCTTGTGTATTTGTTTCCCGTATGTTGCACTTTGTTTCTCCTTTGTACTTGTGACACTATTTGAGGTTTTAACGCCTATCTCTATTAGGTGTGACTGGCAACTGCAGTGGGTTGAATCCTACTAGTTCAGTGTTTCCCAACTCCAGGCAGGGGTAGAGTAGCCATTTTTTGTGGTAGCCCTGGAGAGGCACAGCTGATTGAAAGAGTTGAATCAGGTGCAACAACAACAACAAGTAGAACAACACCAATCAATGTGAAGAGTGGGACATCACAGTTGGGCCTTGTGTTCAACATAGCTCAGTATTTGAGTGTGTTTCCCGCGCATGTAAGTAAGTAGCTTTGATTTCTTCTTCCTCCATTGTTCCCTAGAACGAACGCCCTGCCCTCCCCTTTGCAGCAGAGGCCAGGCAAAAGCGCGCGCTTTCTGTGCCACTGGCTTCAATCAGGTCCACCAAACGCAGATAATAAGAGCACCCGAGCACCGAAAATTACGTCATTAATTCACTTGAACTCAGCTAGCGAACACACGATGTCTGGAAGAGGTAAAGGCGGCAAGGGACTCGGAAAAGGAGGCGCTAAGCGTCACCGTAAGGTTCTCCGCGATAACATCCAGGGAATCACCAAGCCCGCCATTCGCCGTCTGGCTCGCCGTGGCGGCGTGAAGCGTATCTCCGGGCTGATCTACGAGGAGACCCGCGGTGTCCTGAAGGTGTTCCTTGAGAACGTGATCCGTGACGCCGTCACCTACACCGAGCACGCCAAGAGGAAGACCGTTACGGCCATGGACGTGGTCTACGCTCTGAAACGCCAGGGACGCACCCTGTACGGTTTCGGCGGTTAAACGCACTCTTCTCGGAACGTCAACATCCCGACTTGAACCCAAAGGCTCTTTTAAGAGCCACCCACATCCGCTTCAAAAGGGTCAAATCCATTATCGTAGGAAACCATGAGCCACTCTTGAGTGGACAGGGAGGGAGTATTCGTGACAGGAGGCTATGTTCAGTGCAGGCTTTGCCTACAGTCGTATTAAACCATGAGCCACTCTTGAGTGGACAGGGAGGGAGTGTTCATGACAGGAGGGAGGCTATGTTCAGTGCAGGCTTTGCGTACAGTCGTATTACGAGACACCCGAAATAAAGGCACCACGGCTGGGAAATCCCCACCAAGTACCAAAAAGGGGAGCCTTATTTTTGGCCATTGTAGGACTTTTTTGGAAACACACCATTCCCCACCAGTGACAGAGCATAGGCTATGGTCTTTGTTAGGGAAGCAAGCCTCTGAGTGGAAGGCTCTTATGCGCGCTCAGCTCCACTGGGCAAATGGCAGGGGCGCCTATGAGAAAGCAGGGGTGTGTCCACGGCCGGCGAATTAGCTTAGCTTCGTCTTCATAAGAGGGAAAGGGCTCTCCACCCCCTCATTCGTTTGTGAGAAGCAGCGAGACATCAGCATCATGCCCGAGCCAGCAAAGTCCGCGCCCAAGAAGGGCTCCAAGAAAGCCGTCACCAAGACCGCAGGGAAAGGCGGCAAGAAACGCCGAAAGTCGAGGAAGGAGAGCTACGCCATTTACGTGTACAAAGTCCTGAAGCAGGTCCACCCCGATACCGGCATCTCCTCCAAGGCCATGGGAATCATGAACTCGTTCGTGAACGACATCTTCGAGCGTATCGCCGGAGAGTCGTCTCGCCTGGCCCACTACAACAAGCGTTCCACCATCACCTCCAGGGAGATCCAGACCGCAGTGCGCCTGCTGCTCCCCGGAGAGCTGGCCAAGCACGCAGTGTCCGAGGGCACCAAGGCCGTGACCAAGTACACCAGCTCCAAGTAAACAGCCCATTTGGAGTGCTGTAGTAACCCAAAGGCTCTTTTAAGAGCCACCCAACCTGTCAGTGAAAAAAGCAAATCCATATATGTGTGTGTGTGTGTGGAGGACATGTCAAAAAGGGGGGAGAGGGAATAAATGATGCTGACATGAACAGGGTAGGAATGTGTGCATGGCAGTATAACACAGTGAGTGGGATTCCACTCGTGCTCCGATGACTGGAGCCTGTGTAACAGTATAACTTTAGGCCGAACCAGGGACCCTCTGCACACATCATCAACAACAGTCTCAGAGCAAGTGACGTCACCGATTGAAACTAGCCGTTTCACATCCCTTACACACACCTGTACAAGAGGGAGGAGGAGAGAGAAGAAGAGGCTCCAAATCTCTCTCTCTAGGCCTATATCAGGGCGGACAAGCACATGGGGCGCCAGCCTCCATAGCGCCGGCCGCACAGCCAGACACCAAGACCCACAGACACAAAGACCGGCACGAGTGAGTCACGCTGCGGAGTCAAGCGAGGAAGGACTGCGAGAAGGCCACAAGCCTATCTCTCTCTCTCTCTCTCTCTCTCTCTCTGACACGCTTTTGAAAGAGACACACAGACAGAGAGAGAGACTACCTAGCACAAGAAAACACACAGGCTCCAAATCCAACTAATAAACTCATACTAATAAAACATCACACACACACACACAAAGTGCAAGTAAGCATGTCGTTGGACAGTGTATTATTTCTCGTTTGCCTCCTGGACACATGACGAATACAACGTGAAACTAGTCTCAGCCAGGCCTCACAAGTGCATGTGTTTTAAGGTCCCCAAAAGAGCTCTCCTTTAAAACACCAAGGAGCACATCAGGGGACGCCAAACCATTTGATTCCCTTGCCAGACATCTCGGCTCACTCCACAATCAATGGTGCTCGCAATCGGATGCACTTTTAGGCCATTTAGGAGACAAATAGCACAGGAAAAGCAGTGCGCACCGCTCCACCCGACAGTCGAACGGTGAGGTTTTGAGCGAGTCGCAGCAAAATGCACGGGGCTTCTGCAGCCCACATGACTTTATTCTGAACGGACACAAGTCTGCTCGCTGGGCCGTTCGCTTTTGGGCCAAAAACGCGGCTCCGTCGGTGACTTTTGGCCCGATATTGGCGACCAGAAAACACAAGTGAAAGAGCATTTGGCCAGCCCGGAGAAGCCGAGCTGGGTGGCTTGAGTCTACATGGTTCTCATGTCGCGTTTAAGGCCAGCCCCCTGCACGGTGTGGAGCTTCAATAGCGCAGAGCAGCGTCTACAGCAAAGTACTCCTCCTCACAGACTACCGTAGTGTTGTAAGTGTGTGTGTTTACCGGACCGAACGACAGACATGGCAGAAGTCGCACCAGCACCCGCCGCCGCCGCGCCGGCCAAGGCACCCAAGAAGAAGGCAGCAGCCAAGCCCAAGAAAGCGGGACCCAGCGTAGGCGAGCTCATCGTCAAGGCGGTGTCCGCCTCCAAGGAGAGGAGCGGCGTGTCCCTGGCCGCGCTCAAGAAGTCTCTGGCGGCAGGCGGCTACGACGTGGAGAAGAACAACTCCCGTGTCAAGATCGCCGTCAAGAGCCTCGTCACCAAGGGCACCCTGGTCCAGACTAAGGGCACCGGTGCTTCCGGCTCCTTCAAGCTCAACAAGAAGGCCGTCGAGGCAAAGAAGCCCGCCAAGAAAGCCGCAGCCCCCAAAGCTAAGAAGGTGGCCGCCAAGAAGCCCGCCGCCGCCAAGAAGCCCAAGAAGGTAGCAGCCAAGAAGGCCGTGGCCGCAAAGAAGTCCCCCAAGAAGGCCAAGAAGCCCGCTACACCCAAAAAGGCCGCCAAGAGCCCAAAGAAGGTGAAGAAGCCCGCCGCAGCGGCCAAGAAAGCGGCCAAGAGCCCCAAGAAGGCTACCAAGGCAGCGAAGCCCAAAGCCGCCAAGCCCAAGGCGGCCAAGGCCAAGAAGGCAGCCCCCAAGAAGAAGTAAACCTATTACAAACAGTGTTCTTTCTACTCGACACATGTTGTTACCACAAAAGGCTCTTTTAAGAGCCACCCACCTCTTTCCATAAAAGCGCATGTCATTCCATTCCACCTACCTACCCGTGGTGCAAAAGAAATGAAATGAATGACTTTTACGCACCACATTTTGGAGTGGCTAAATGGCTTTACATTTGTCACTCAAGAGTGCAGCACCCTCACCAGTCAACATTGTTGTGATGTGTTAGAATTGGCATGTCACATTGATCCTGATAATAATAAGCATACATACTATAGTGGGTTGGACAGCAGCCATTTGTATTATGAGCCACTCTCGAATTGATTGATACATGTTTCAGTGATTTGAGTTGTCACTTTGGCGCTCCCGCCAACGTGAAAAAGTAACAAAAGTCGGAGGGAAACAGAGTAGCCTAGCCCTCGTCACTCTGCTGCCTGCCTGCCTGCGGGCGGGTGGGTGGGGGCGGGCTTAGGGCTGACTGCCTGTCTGTCTGTCCCTCCCTCACTCCAATTGGATAAGGCCACACCGGTCCGGTGGCCAATCGATGGCTTTTGTGGCGAGGTATAAGTAAGACTCTCGAGGTGGCCAGCGGCTCATTCAGACTTTCTGTGACATACTGAAGCTACCAATATGAGCGGAAGAGGCAAAACCGGAGGCAAGGCCAGGGCGAAGGCAAAGACACGTTCATCCCGTGCCGGGCTCCAGTTCCCCGTGGGCCGTGTGCACAGGCTGCTGCGTAAAGGCAACTACGCCGAGCGTGTGGGCGCTGGCGCACCAGTGTACCTGGCCGCAGTGCTCGAGTACCTGACTGCTGAGATCCTGGAGTTGGCCGGAAACGCTGCCCGTGACAACAAGAAGACTCGTATCATCCCCCGTCACCTGCAGCTGGCAGTCCGTAACGACGAGGAGCTGAACAAACTGCTTGGCGGCGTGACCATCGCGCAGGGTGGTGTTCTGCCCAACATCCAGGCAGTGCTGCTCCCCAAGAAGACTGAGAAGGCCGTCAAAGCCAAGTAAAATCGCTGGTGCGGCTGCAACTTGACTACTCAACCCCCAAAGGCTCTTTTAAGAGCCAACCACCTAGCTCAACAAAAGCGCAAAGTGTCCTTTCTATGCCTGGCCAATTATTTGGCGTGTTAGATACACACACATATAGACGGCACCGTATCAAGTGCCCACATGAGGCCTAAATGAAGGATAACAACTAGTAGGCTAGAATGAGAGCATTATTGCGCGTCAAGTGTAACGTTGCTCGCGGCCCTAACAAAAGACCCAAGCGCGCCTCGGCGAGGGTGGGGGTTGCATTTTGGGGCGGCACGGAGAGGCCGAGCCTCCCGTCCAATGGGCGGCGGAGGAGGCCTCCGCAACGGGCCAATCAGGGCGGTGCGGAGATGGTGACCAATGAGCAGACGCCGCTGCCGGCTTTATAAACTTCACATAGGCATTTTGAGGCTATACTCCGACTGTGAAAGAAGGAAGCTAGCTAGCGCCATGGCCAGAACCAAGCAAACCGCTCGCAAATCCACCGGTGGCAAAGCACCCAGGAAGCAGCTCGCCACCAAGGCTGCGCGCAAGAGCGCCCCGGCCACCGGCGGCGTGAAGAAGCCTCACCGTTACAGGCCCGGCACCGTGGCTCTTAGAGAGATCCGTCGTTACCAGAAGTCCACTGAGCTGCTGATCCGCAAACTGCCTTTCCAGCGCCTGGTGCGAGAAATTGCCCAGGACTTTAAGACCGACCTGCGCTTCCAGAGTTCCGCAGTGATGGCCCTGCAGGAGGCAAGCGAGGCTTACCTGGTCGGCCTGTTCGAGGACACCAACCTGTGCGCCATCCACGCCAAGAGGGTGACCATCATGCCCAAGGACATCCAGCTGGCCCGTCGTATTCGCGGAGAGCGCGCATAAACGATGACCTGATCTCCAAAATCCCCCAAAGGCTCTTTTAAGAGCCACCTCCATATTTCAGTCAAAAAGGCACAATTGTTCCATTTGTACACGCCCCTTTCCCACCGTGTATGTTCCCTGTTCTCGAGTCACTACAGACCGTGGTTCGATTCCAGGCTGTATCACCACCGGCCGTGATTGTAAATAAGAGTTGGTTCTTAACTGACTTGAGTCGTTTCAATAACGCTCTCTTATATGTGATTAGATGTATGCCTAGAGTAGAAGAGGGGAAAAATACACTAGCAGTAATGAGTGATAGTAATGATATAGGGCAAAAAGTGTCAAAAATGGTCACTATGTAGCTAAGAACAACTGACTTTGAAAGTGCCGCTGATGAGATGGGAAAAGTTTACCGTGGAGCACGGAGGCCATCTAGTGGTTAAACGCTGGTACTGTCAGCGTGTGAGCACGTCATAGTGGCTCCCTATTGGTATTTGATCTTCAGGCCAGCGTTTCCCAAACTCGGTCCTCGGGTCCCCAAGTGGGGCACGTTGTGTTTTTTCGATTCCAATTGCTCTTGGAATGTAACATGCTAGAGTCTGTCTATTCCTTTGTGAAAATGGCCATTCAATGATTTCTGGCCCATGTGACATTCCTCGATGGCCCCAAAAATCCATGTTTTGATCCGATCATTACAACGTTAGCTGTGTGCACCCCATAATTCATGCGACTGACTAAGCTATTGAAAGTAAAATGATATATCTCTGTCCGGCGCAAGTGAAAGGTGGTCGAAAAAAAGTAGAGTAGAGTCGTGTGTCTTTGGCGTGATTTGAAGTCGACTTCTGATGTGGGATTTAGTTCATTTTTCCAAGAAGATTTGCTGAGGAATCGAAACCCCTTGACCAAATGATACGACAAAGTAAAGGCCCTAAATACAGGCTGCCAGTTAAATGCAGCAATGACACGGCTAAAGTGTGTCATCTCAGGACAAAAGAGCAGGAATTGTCTGCTGTTGCATCTTCACTCATGAGACATGTAATAGCGGAGCTCCGTGGTGCTGAAAAAGACAGCGCCCCTGGCCATTTGCCAAGGCCTATTTCCCGTTGGAGGGATTTTTGACATGCTATAGGCACAGTTCAGTACACCCCTCATCCTGTAATTGGTCCCAGAATCATCCACTTGATTCCCGACCACCAACCGATTGTCGGGGTGCATTGGTGTAAAATGTGGTCGTCGAGATCAAGTTCTATAGGCTACATGGGGTACTGGCATCTGTACCTTTTTTTTTTTTAGCTACCTACACCAGTAGGGGAGCTTACAGATAAAGAGTGCACTAGGCTAGAGAGAAAAGTACCATTCCGTTTTTCATAAAGTAGGTCAATGTAACTTACTCTCTTTTGATACTTGAGAAACATAGATTCACATGACGTCCAAATCTGCAAGAGACAAAAGCAGCAGAAAATCAGCAGGTGAAGAAAAGGGTTAAGTGAATATGATTTAAGAGCAGTCAAATGAAGTAATAGTGACATAGATTGTAAGAAATGAAATGTACCATGTGAACATTGCATTGTGGCTTTAGAAGAGCATGTATTTGTAGATGAATGACAGATTAGCTTTGGTGACAAAGTAACTGTATAATTTGAGGTACTCTACATGAGCATGTGTTTGCCTATTTGATGATCTGTTGTAGTTAATGTTTGATTTTGAGCACATACTTGTTGTGACAATTGCATCAGGTTGAGGGAGAAATGGTCTGTGTGGCCATTGTGAGTGGCACTTCTGATCCAGCAGGTGGTGTTAAGATCCCTCCCTATGTGGCTTTGAATGATGAGCCAGTGTTGGCAAAATGACTTGTGCTCCAGCGGGTGGCGGTGAAATGCCTCCCTATCTATATGACTTGCCCTATTCCTTTGACATTGTTCACTTGATTGGAGATGATTCCGGTCTTCTTCATGAGCACTCCTGCATGTCTTCCTTCCTGTCTTGCCATGTGGGTTCCACGGAGGTGTGTGTTTTTGTTAGATATCACTGGGCACATTCCTAACGTGGAGGTGGTTTGCATAGCTCATGTCATGTGGATATATAAAGTATTGTATTGTAAGGTATGTTAGTCTACGGACGGTCTGACATTGCTCGTCCATATATTGATGTATTCCAATTGCATTTGGGTGTATTGTGTGGAATGTTGGAACATGGTTAGATCTTACTGTGCTGTTGGAGCTAGTAACACAAGCATTTCCCGACATCTGCTAAACAGGTGTATGTATATCTCTCTAGTCACCCCCAAAACCAATTCTTTCTTTGGCCGCCTCTCCTTCCAGTTCTCTGCTGCCAATGACTGGAACGAACTACAAAAATCTCTGAAACTGGAAACACTTATCTCCCTCACTAGCTTTAAGCACCAACTGTCAGAGCAGCTCACAGATTACTGCACCTGTACATAGCCCACCTATAATTTAGGCCAAACAACTACCTCTTTCCCTACTGTATTTAATGAATGTATTTATTTTGCTCCTTTGCACCCCATTATTTTTATTTCTACTTTGCACATGTCTTCCATTGCAAATGTACCATTCCAGTGTTTTACTTGCTATATTGTATTTACTTTGCCACCATGGGCTTTTTTTGCCTTTACCTCCCTTATCTCACCTCATTTGCTCACATCGTATATAGACTTGTTTATACTGTATTATTGACTGTATGTTTGTTTTACTCCATGTGTAAGTCTGTGTCGTTGTATGTGTCGAACTGCTTTGCTTAATCTTGGCCAGGTCGCAATTGTAAATGAGAACTTGTTCTCAACTTGCCTACCTGGTGAAATAAATAAAAATAAAAATTTAAAAAAATGTGTCTATTTGATTAGGATTAGGACTTTTCCTCTATGTGTCGCACTTCCATTTCCACTTTATGTCCCCGTTAGGGAGCTGTCATTTATGCTGCAGGCTAATTACTACCAATGTCATTGTGGTCCAAGTTCAACTCCTAGCCTATAGGGTGTGGTAACAGGCCCTCTGTTATTTGTTGTTGTACTCTGCATGTGAAGTATCTGCACTGTAGCCTATAGAGGAACTAAGCCCTTGATAATAGGGGAACGCAAGCTGTTGAACACAAACTCCCAGTCCTATGATGTTGCTCTGTGAAGGAGGTTAGCTTTTCAGCATTCAATTCCTGGCAGCCTTCTTCGCCCTGGTTGATTTGTGAATGTGAGTGATTCGAGAATGTTTGGCTTGGGTATCCAAGGTGTTTGAGATTGTTGAGGACCAGTGTTCCGAGGGGCTGACTGTGACATCATAAAGCGGAATGTAGTTAGCGTGCTGTTTGAGGGATTCCAATTCAGTCCGTTGCGGCCTTCCAGGCAGTGCAGTTGTGCTTCAAGTGTGCTCTCTGTGTGATGACTTGTTGTGCCTACACGGAGTACAGCTACGAACGGACGTGACATTTGGGGTAAGCCTAAGCCTTTTCGTAACCTTAACCTATTTCTTCTAACTTGCTATGACAAAGTGCTTTGATGACACTAGCTGCATCCCAGCTAGTTGAACGCTTGTCAGTCATTCTCCTAAAAGGCAACCTCTGTTGCTCGATGTACTAAACCGAGGGCCGGCAGCCACTAAGTGCACGTAAGAGACAATTATGGCAACAATAAGTTGTAAGATGATACCTAGTCACATCTGAGATGTGAATCAACTGCACCGATTGGTCAATCGCCAGTATGTGCCCTTGGGCCTCATTTGTCCCCTTTGAAATGACCTGTTGAGATCATTCAATGCAACAGCTGAGGCTCTCTGGCCTATAAAGGATCCACCTCATACCACTATTTCCGTAATATAAGGCTATGTTATTGTTTTTTGAAAAAAGTACCATACAATATTTGCACATCCCTATCACCTCTGTACGCATAGGAAAATGATCCCTTTATTGTGTGTGTGTTGGGTGGGTGTCTGAGGAATGTTTTACTGCGTTTCAGCTTGCAGAGGTATCACCACCCTTCCCATGGCCACCTGGATCCTGTCTAGGGAAGAAAAAGAAGAATGACGTTATTACATGGCCTTCAAGAGCTACATGACTGCTGAGGTGACATTACGGACCCCTTATAGGGTTTGTGGCATTCCTTGTGTATTTGTTTCCCGTATGTTGCACTTTGTTTCTCCTTTGTACTTGTGACACTATTTGAGGTTTTAACGCCTATCTCTATTAGGTGTGACTGGCAACTGCAGTGGGTTGAATCCTACTAGTTCAGTGTTTCCCAACTCCAGGCAGGGGTAGAGTAGCCATTTTTTGTGGTAGCCCTGGAGAGGCACAGCTGATTGAAAGAGTTGAATCAGGTGCAACAACAACAACAAGTAGAACAACACCAATCAATGTGAAGAGTGGGACATCACAGTTGGGCCTTGTGTTCAACATAGCTCAGTATTTGAGTGTGTTTCCCGCGCATGTAAGTAAGTAGCTTTGATTTCTTCTTCCTCCATTGTTCCCTAGAACGAACGCCCTGCCCTCCCCTTTGCAGCAGAGGCCAGGCAAAAGCGCGCGCTTTCTGTGCCACTGGCTTCAATCAGGTCCACCAAACGCAGATAATAAGAGCACCCGAGCACCGAAAATTACGTCATTAATTCACTTGAACTCAGCTAGCGAACACACGATGTCTGGAAGAGGTAAAGGCGGCAAGGGACTCGGAAAAGGAGGCGCTAAGCGTCACCGTAAGGTTCTCCGCGATAACATCCAGGGAATCACCAAGCCCGCCATTCGCCGTCTGGCTCGCCGTGGCGGCGTGAAGCGTATCTCCGGGCTGATCTACGAGGAGACCCGCGGTGTCCTGAAGGTGTTCCTTGAGAACGTGATCCGTGACGCCGTCACCTACACCGAGCACGCCAAGAGGAAGACCGTTACGGCCATGGACGTGGTCTACGCTCTGAAACGCCAGGGACGCACCCTGTACGGTTTCGGCGGTTAAACGCACTCTTCTCGGAACGTCAACATCCCGACTTGAACCCAAAGGCTCTTTTAAGAGCCACCCACATCCGCTTCAAAAGGGTCAAATCCATTATCGTAGGAAACCATGAGCCACTCTTGAGTGGACAGGGAGGGAGTATTCGTGACAGGAGGCTATGTTCAGTGCAGGCTTTGCCTACAGTCGTATTAAACCATGAGCCACTCTTGAGTGGACAGGGAGGGAGTGTTCATGACAGGAGGGAGGCTATGTTCAGTGCAGGCTTTGCGTACAGTCGTATTACGAGACACCCGAAATAAAGGCACCACGGCTGGGAAATCCCCACCAAGTACCAAAAAGGGGAGCCTTATTTTTGGCCATTGTAGGACTTTTTTGGAAACACACCATTCCCCACCAGTGACAGAGCATAGGCTATGGTCTTTGTTAGGGAAGCAAGCCTCTGAGTGGAAGGCTCTTATGCGCGCTCAGCTCCACTGGGCAAATGGCAGGGGCGCCTATGAGAAAGCAGGGGTGTGTCCACGGCCGGCGAATTAGCTTAGCTTCGTCTTCATAAGAGGGAAAGGGCTCTCCACCCCCTCATTCGTTTGTGAGAAGCAGCGAGACATCAGCATCATGCCCGAGCCAGCAAAGTCCGCGCCCAAGAAGGGCTCCAAGAAAGCCGTCACCAAGACCGCAGGGAAAGGCGGCAAGAAACGCCGAAAGTCGAGGAAGGAGAGCTACGCCATTTACGTGTACAAAGTCCTGAAGCAGGTCCACCCCGATACCGGCATCTCCTCCAAGGCCATGGGAATCATGAACTCGTTCGTGAACGACATCTTCGAGCGTATCGCCGGAGAGTCGTCTCGCCTGGCCCACTACAACAAGCGTTCCACCATCACCTCCAGGGAGATCCAGACCGCAGTGCGCCTGCTGCTCCCCGGAGAGCTGGCCAAGCACGCAGTGTCCGAGGGCACCAAGGCCGTGACCAAGTACACCAGCTCCAAGTAAACAGCCCATTTGGAGTGCTGTAGTAACCCAAAGGCTCTTTTAAGAGCCACCCAACCTGTCAGTGAAAAAAGCAAATCCATATATGTGTGTGTGTGTGTGGAGGACATGTCAAAAAGGGGGGAGAGGGAATAAATGATGCTGACATGAACAGGGTAGGAATGTGTGCATGGCAGTATAACACAGTGAGTGGGATTCCACTCGTGCTCCGATGACTGGAGCCTGTGTAACAGTATAACTTTAGGCCGAACCAGGGACCCTCTGCACACATCATCAACAACAGTCTCAGAGCAAGTGACGTCACCGATTGAAACTAGCCGTTTCACATCCCTTACACACACCTGTACAAGAGGGAGGAGGAGAGAGAAGAAGAGGCTCCAAATCTCTCTCTCTAGGCCTATATCAGGGCGGACAAGCACATGGGGCGCCAGCCTCCATAGCGCCGGCCGCACAGCCAGACACCAAGACCCACAGACACAAAGACCGGCACGAGTGAGTCACGCTGCGGAGTCAAGCGAGGAAGGACTGCGAGAAGGCCACAAGCCTATCTCTCTCTCTCTCTCTCTCTCTCTCTCTCTGACACGCTTTTGAAAGAGACACACAGACAGAGAGAGAGACTACCTAGCACAAGAAAACACACAGGCTCCAAATCCAACTAATAAACTCATACTAATAAAACATCACACACACACACACAAAGTGCAAGTAAGCATGTCGTTGGACAGTGTATTATTTCTCGTTTGCCTCCTGGACACATGACGAATACAACGTGAAACTAGTCTCAGCCAGGCCTCACAAGTGCATGTGTTTTAAGGTCCCCAAAAGAGCTCTCCTTTAAAACACCAAGGAGCACATCAGGGGACGCCAAACCATTTGATTCCCTTGCCAGACATCTCGGCTCACTCCACAATCAATGGTGCTCGCAATCGGATGCACTTTTAGGCCATTTAGGAGACAAATAGCACAGGAAAAGCAGTGCGCACCGCTCCACCCGACAGTCGAACGGTGAGGTTTTGAGCGAGTCGCAGCAAAATGCACGGGGCTTCTGCAGCCCACATGACTTTATTCTGAACGGACACAAGTCTGCTCGCTGGGCCGTTCGCTTTTGGGCCAAAAACGCGGCTCCGTCGGTGACTTTTGGCCCGATATTGGCGACCAGAAAACACAAGTGAAAGAGCATTTGGCCAGCCCGGAGAAGCCGAGCTGGGTGGCTTGAGTCTACATGGTTCTCATGTCGCGTTTAAGGCCAGCCCCCTGCACGGTGTGGAGCTTCAATAGCGCAGAGCAGCGTCTACAGCAAAGTACTCCTCCTCACAGACTACCGTAGTGTTGTAAGTGTGTGTGTTTACCGGACCGAACGACAGACATGGCAGAAGTCGCACCAGCACCCGCCGCCGCCGCGCCGGCCAAGGCACCCAAGAAGAAGGCAGCAGCCAAGCCCAAGAAAGCGGGACCCAGCGTAGGCGAGCTCATCGTCAAGGCGGTGTCCGCCTCCAAGGAGAGGAGCGGCGTGTCCCTGGCCGCGCTCAAGAAGTCTCTGGCGGCAGGCGGCTACGACGTGGAGAAGAACAACTCCCGTGTCAAGATCGCCGTCAAGAGCCTCGTCACCAAGGGCACCCTGGTCCAGACTAAGGGCACCGGTGCTTCCGGCTCCTTCAAGCTCAACAAGAAGGCCGTCGAGGCAAAGAAGCCCGCCAAGAAAGCCGCAGCCCCCAAAGCTAAGAAGGTGGCCGCCAAGAAGCCCGCCGCCGCCAAGAAGCCCAAGAAGGTAGCAGCCAAGAAGGCCGTGGCCGCAAAGAAGTCCCCCAAGAAGGCCAAGAAGCCCGCTACACCCAAAAAGGCCGCCAAGAGCCCAAAGAAGGTGAAGAAGCCCGCCGCAGCGGCCAAGAAAGCGGCCAAGAGCCCCAAGAAGGCTACCAAGGCAGCGAAGCCCAAAGCCGCCAAGCCCAAGGCGGCCAAGGCCAAGAAGGCAGCCCCCAAGAAGAAGTAAACCTATTACAAACAGTGTTCTTTCTACTCGACACATGTTGTTACCACAAAAGGCTCTTTTAAGAGCCACCCACCTCTTTCCATAAAAGCGCATGTCATTCCATTCCACCTACCTACCCGTGGTGCAAAAGAAATGAAATGAATGACTTTTACGCACCACATTTTGGAGTGGCTAAATGGCTTTACATTTGTCACTCAAGAGTGCAGCACCCTCACCAGTCAACATTGTTGTGATGTGTTAGAATTGGCATGTCACATTGATCCTGATAATAATAAGCATACATACTATAGTGGGTTGGACAGCAGCCATTTGTATTATGAGCCACTCTCGAATTGATTGATACATGTTTCAGTGATTTGAGTTGTCACTTTGGCGCTCCCGCCAACGTGAAAAAGTAACAAAAGTCGGAGGGAAACAGAGTAGCCTAGCCCTCGTCACTCTGCTGCCTGCCTGCCTGCGGGCGGGTGGGTGGGGGCGGGCTTAGGGCTGACTGCCTGTCTGTCTGTCCCTCCCTCACTCCAATTGGATAAGGCCACACCGGTCCGGTGGCCAATCGATGGCTTTTGTGGCGAGGTATAAGTAAGACTCTCGAGGTGGCCAGCGGCTCATTCAGACTTTCTGTGACATACTGAAGCTACCAATATGAGCGGAAGAGGCAAAACCGGAGGCAAGGCCAGGGCGAAGGCAAAGACACGTTCATCCCGTGCCGGGCTCCAGTTCCCCGTGGGCCGTGTGCACAGGCTGCTGCGTAAAGGCAACTACGCCGAGCGTGTGGGCGCTGGCGCACCAGTGTACCTGGCCGCAGTGCTCGAGTACCTGACTGCTGAGATCCTGGAGTTGGCCGGAAACGCTGCCCGTGACAACAAGAAGACTCGTATCATCCCCCGTCACCTGCAGCTGGCAGTCCGTAACGACGAGGAGCTGAACAAACTGCTTGGCGGCGTGACCATCGCGCAGGGTGGTGTTCTGCCCAACATCCAGGCAGTGCTGCTCCCCAAGAAGACTGAGAAGGCCGTCAAAGCCAAGTAAAATCGCTGGTGCGGCTGCAACTTGACTACTCAACCCCCAAAGGCTCTTTTAAGAGCCAACCACCTAGCTCAACAAAAGCGCAAAGTGTCCTTTCTATGCCTGGCCAATTATTTGGCGTGTTAGATACACACACATATAGACGGCACCGTATCAAGTGCCCACATGAGGCCTAAATGAAGGATAACAACTAGTAGGCTAGAATGAGAGCATTATTGCGCGTCAAGTGTAACGTTGCTCGCGGCCCTAACAAAAGACCCAAGCGCGCCTCGGCGAGGGTGGGGGTTGCATTTTGGGGCGGCACGGAGAGGCCGAGCCTCCCGTCCAATGGGCGGCGGAGGAGGCCTCCGCAACGGGCCAATCAGGGCGGTGCGGAGATGGTGACCAATGAGCAGACGCCGCTGCCGGCTTTATAAACTTCACATAGGCATTTTGAGGCTATACTCCGACTGTGAAAGAAGGAAGCTAGCTAGCGCCATGGCCAGAACCAAGCAAACCGCTCGCAAATCCACCGGTGGCAAAGCACCCAGGAAGCAGCTCGCCACCAAGGCTGCGCGCAAGAGCGCCCCGGCCACCGGCGGCGTGAAGAAGCCTCACCGTTACAGGCCCGGCACCGTGGCTCTTAGAGAGATCCGTCGTTACCAGAAGTCCACTGAGCTGCTGATCCGCAAACTGCCTTTCCAGCGCCTGGTGCGAGAAATTGCCCAGGACTTTAAGACCGACCTGCGCTTCCAGAGTTCCGCAGTGATGGCCCTGCAGGAGGCAAGCGAGGCTTACCTGGTCGGCCTGTTCGAGGACACCAACCTGTGCGCCATCCACGCCAAGAGGGTGACCATCATGCCCAAGGACATCCAGCTGGCCCGTCGTATTCGCGGAGAGCGCGCATAAACGATGACCTGATCTCCAAAATCCCCCAAAGGCTCTTTTAAGAGCCACCTCCATATTTCAGTCAAAAAGGCACAATTGTTCCATTTGTACACGCCCCTTTCCCACCGTGTATGTTCCCTGTTCTCGAGTCACTACAGACCGTGGTTCGATTCCAGGCTGTATCACCACCGGCCGTGATTGTAAATAAGAGTTGGTTCTTAACTGACTTGAGTCGTTTCAATAACGCTCTCTTATATGTGATTAGATGTATGCCTAGAGTAGAAGAGGGGAAAAATACACTAGCAGTAATGAGTGATAGTAATGATATAGGGCAAAAAGTGTCAAAAATGGTCACTATGTAGCTAAGAACAACTGACTTTGAAAGTGCCGCTGATGAGATGGGAAAAGTTTACCGTGGAGCACGGAGGCCATCTAGTGGTTAAACGCTGGTACTGTCAGCGTGTGAGCACGTCATAGTGGCTCCCTATTGGTATTTGATCTTCAGGCCAGCGTTTCCCAAACTCGGTCCTCGGGTCCCCAAGTGGGGCACGTTGTGTTTTTTCGATTCCAATTGCTCTTGGAATGTAACATGCTAGAGTCTGTCTATTCCTTTGTGAAAATGGCCATTCAATGATTTCTGGCCCATGTGACATTCCTCGATGGCCCCAAAAATCCATGTTTTGATCCGATCATTACAACGTTAGCTGTGTGCACCCCATAATTCATGCGACTGACTAAGCTATTGAAAGTAAAATGATATATCTCTGTCCGGCGCAAGTGAAAGGTGGTCGAAAAAAAGTAGAGTAGAGTCGTGTGTCTTTGGCGTGATTTGAAGTCGACTTCTGATGTGGGATTTAGTTCATTTTTCCAAGAAGATTTGCTGAGGAATCGAAACCCCTTGACCAAATGATACGACAAAGTAAAGGCCCTAAATACAGGCTGCCAGTTAAATGCAGCAATGACACGGCTAAAGTGTGTCATCTCAGGACAAAAGAGCAGGAATTGTCTGCTGTTGCATCTTCACTCATGAGACATGTAATAGCGGAGCTCCGTGGTGCTGAAAAAGACAGCGCCCCTGGCCATTTGCCAAGGCCTATTTCCCGTTGGAGGGATTTTTGACATGCTATAGGCACAGTTCAGTACACCCCTCATCCTGTAATTGGTCCCAGAATCATCCACTTGATTCCCGACCACCAACCGATTGTCGGGGTGCATTGGTGTAAAATGTGGTCGTCGAGATCAAGTTCTATAGGCTACATGGGGTACTGGCATCTGTACCTTTTTTTTTTTTAGCTACCTACACCAGTAGGGGAGCTTACAGATAAAGAGTGCACTAGGCTAGAGAGAAAAGTACCATTCCGTTTTTCATAAAGTAGGTCAATGTAACTTACTCTCTTTTGATACTTGAGAAACATAGATTCACATGACGTCCAAATCTGCAAGAGACAAAAGCAGCAGAAAATCAGCAGGTGAAGAAAAGGGTTAAGTGAATATGATTTAAGAGCAGTCAAATGAAGTAATAGTGACATAGATTGTAAGAAATGAAATGTACCATGTGAACATTGCATTGTGGCTTTAGAAGAGCATGTATTTGTAGATGAATGACAGATTAGCTTTGGTGACAAAGTAACTGTATAATTTGAGGTACTCTACATGAGCATGTGTTTGCCTATTTGATGATCTGTTGTAGTTAATGTTTGATTTTGAGCACATACTTGTTGTGACAATTGCATCAGGTTGAGGGAGAAATGGTCTGTGTGGCCATTGTGAGTGGCACTTCTGATCCAGCAGGTGGTGTTAAGATCCCTCCCTATGTGGCTTTGAATGATGAGCCAGTGTTGGCAAAATGACTTGTGCTCCAGCGGGTGGCGGTGAAATGCCTCCCTATCTATATGACTTGCCCTATTCCTTTGACATTGTTCACTTGATTGGAGATGATTCCGGTCTTCTTCATGAGCACTCCTGCATGTCTTCCTTCCTGTCTTGCCATGTGGGTTCCACGGAGGTGTGTGTTTTTGTTAGATATCACTGGGCACATTCCTAACGTGGAGGTGGTTTGCATAGCTCATGTCATGTGGATATATAAAGTATTGTATTGTAAGGTATGTTAGTCTACGGACGGTCTGACATTGCTCGTCCATATATTGATGTATTCCAATTGCATTTGGGTGTATTGTGTGGAATGTTGGAACATGGTTAGATCTTACTGTGCTGTTGGAGCTAGTAACACAAGCATTTCCCGACATCTGCTAAACAGGTGTATGTATATCTCTCTAGTCACCCCCAAAACCAATTCTTTCTTTGGCCGCCTCTCCTTCCAGTTCTCTGCTGCCAATGACTGGAACGAACTACAAAAATCTCTGAAACTGGAAACACTTATCTCCCTCACTAGCTTTAAGCACCAACTGTCAGAGCAGCTCACAGATTACTGCACCTGTACATAGCCCACCTATAATTTAGGCCAAACAACTACCTCTTTCCCTACTGTATTTAATGAATGTATTTATTTTGCTCCTTTGCACCCCATTATTTTTATTTCTACTTTGCACATGTCTTCCATTGCAAATGTACCATTCCAGTGTTTTACTTGCTATATTGTATTTACTTTGCCACCATGGGCTTTTTTTGCCTTTACCTCCCTTATCTCACCTCATTTGCTCACATCGTATATAGACTTGTTTATACTGTATTATTGACTGTATGTTTGTTTTACTCCATGTGTAAGTCTGTGTCGTTGTATGTGTCGAACTGCTTTGCTTAATCTTGGCCAGGTCGCAATTGTAAATGAGAACTTGTTCTCAACTTGCCTACCTGGTGAAATAAATAAAAATAAAAATTTAAAAAAATGTGTCTATTTGATTAGGATTAGGACTTTTCCTCTATGTGTCGCACTTCCATTTCCACTTTATGTCCCCGTTAGGGAGCTGTCATTTATGCTGCAGGCTAATTACTACCAATGTCATTGTGGTCCAAGTTCAACTCCTAGCCTATAGGGTGTGGTAACAGGCCCTCTGTTATTTGTTGTTGTACTCTGCATGTGAAGTATCTGCACTGTAGCCTATAGAGGAACTAAGCCCTTGATAATAGGGGAACGCAAGCTGTTGAACACAAACTCCCAGTCCTATGATGTTGCTCTGTGAAGGAGGTTAGCTTTTCAGCATTCAATTCCTGGCAGCCTTCTTCGCCCTGGTTGATTTGTGAATGTGAGTGATTCGAGAATGTTTGGCTTGGGTATCCAAGGTGTTTGAGATTGTTGAGGACCAGTGTTCCGAGGGGCTGACTGTGACATCATAAAGCGGAATGTAGTTAGCGTGCTGTTTGAGGGATTCCAATTCAGTCCGTTGCGGCCTTCCAGGCAGTGCAGTTGTGCTTCAAGTGTGCTCTCTGTGTGATGACTTGTTGTGCCTACACGGAGTACAGCTACGAACGGACGTGACATTTGGGGTAAGCCTAAGCCTTTTCGTAACCTTAACCTATTTCTTCTAACTTGCTATGACAAAGTGCTTTGATGACACTAGCTGCATCCCAGCTAGTTGAACGCTTGTCAGTCATTCTCCTAAAAGGCAACCTCTGTTGCTCGATGTACTAAACCGAGGGCCGGCAGCCACTAAGTGCACGTAAGAGACAATTATGGCAACAATAAGTTGTAAGATGATACCTAGTCACATCTGAGATGTGAATCAACTGCACCGATTGGTCAATCGCCAGTATGTGCCCTTGGGCCTCATTTGTCCCCTTTGAAATGACCTGTTGAGATCATTCAATGCAACAGCTGAGGCTCTCTGGCCTATAAAGGATCCACCTCATACCACTATTTCCGTAATATAAGGCTATGTTATTGTTTTTTGAAAAAAGTACCATACAATATTTGCACATCCCTATCACCTCTGTACGCATAGGAAAATGATCCCTTTATTGTGTGTGTGTTGGGTGGGTGTCTGAGGAATGTTTTACTGCGTTTCAGCTTGCAGAGGTATCACCACCCTTCCCATGGCCACCTGGATCCTGTCTAGGGAAGAAAAAGAAGAATGACGTTATTACATGGCCTTCAAGAGCTACATGACTGCTGAGGTGACATTACGGACCCCTTATAGGGTTTGTGGCATTCCTTGTGTATTTGTTTCCCGTATGTTGCACTTTGTTTCTCCTTTGTACTTGTGACACTATTTGAGGTTTTAACGCCTATCTCTATTAGGTGTGACTGGCAACTGCAGTGGGTTGAATCCTACTAGTTCAGTGTTTCCCAACTCCAGGCAGGGGTAGAGTAGCCATTTTTTGTGGTAGCCCTGGAGAGGCACAGCTGATTGAAAGAGTTGAATCAGGTGCAACAACAACAACAAGTAGAACAACACCAATCAATGTGAAGAGTGGGACATCACAGTTGGGCCTTGTGTTCAACATAGCTCAGTATTTGAGTGTGTTTCCCGCGCATGTAAGTAAGTAGCTTTGATTTCTTCTTCCTCCATTGTTCCCTAGAACGAACGCCCTGCCCTCCCCTTTGCAGCAGAGGCCAGGCAAAAGCGCGCGCTTTCTGTGCCACTGGCTTCAATCAGGTCCACCAAACGCAGATAATAAGAGCACCCGAGCACCGAAAATTACGTCATTAATTCACTTGAACTCAGCTAGCGAACACACGATGTCTGGAAGAGGTAAAGGCGGCAAGGGACTCGGAAAAGGAGGCGCTAAGCGTCACCGTAAGGTTCTCCGCGATAACATCCAGGGAATCACCAAGCCCGCCATTCGCCGTCTGGCTCGCCGTGGCGGCGTGAAGCGTATCTCCGGGCTGATCTACGAGGAGACCCGCGGTGTCCTGAAGGTGTTCCTTGAGAACGTGATCCGTGACGCCGTCACCTACACCGAGCACGCCAAGAGGAAGACCGTTACGGCCATGGACGTGGTCTACGCTCTGAAACGCCAGGGACGCACCCTGTACGGTTTCGGCGGTTAAACGCACTCTTCTCGGAACGTCAACATCCCGACTTGAACCCAAAGGCTCTTTTAAGAGCCACCCACATCCGCTTCAAAAGGGTCAAATCCATTATCGTAGGAAACCATGAGCCACTCTTGAGTGGACAGGGAGGGAGTATTCGTGACAGGAGGCTATGTTCAGTGCAGGCTTTGCCTACAGTCGTATTAAACCATGAGCCACTCTTGAGTGGACAGGGAGGGAGTGTTCATGACAGGAGGGAGGCTATGTTCAGTGCAGGCTTTGCGTACAGTCGTATTACGAGACACCCGAAATAAAGGCACCACGGCTGGGAAATCCCCACCAAGTACCAAAAAGGGGAGCCTTATTTTTGGCCATTGTAGGACTTTTTTGGAAACACACCATTCCCCACCAGTGACAGAGCATAGGCTATGGTCTTTGTTAGGGAAGCAAGCCTCTGAGTGGAAGGCTCTTATGCGCGCTCAGCTCCACTGGGCAAATGGCAGGGGCGCCTATGAGAAAGCAGGGGTGTGTCCACGGCCGGCGAATTAGCTTAGCTTCGTCTTCATAAGAGGGAAAGGGCTCTCCACCCCCTCATTCGTTTGTGAGAAGCAGCGAGACATCAGCATCATGCCCGAGCCAGCAAAGTCCGCGCCCAAGAAGGGCTCCAAGAAAGCCGTCACCAAGACCGCAGGGAAAGGCGGCAAGAAACGCCGAAAGTCGAGGAAGGAGAGCTACGCCATTTACGTGTACAAAGTCCTGAAGCAGGTCCACCCCGATACCGGCATCTCCTCCAAGGCCATGGGAATCATGAACTCGTTCGTGAACGACATCTTCGAGCGTATCGCCGGAGAGTCGTCTCGCCTGGCCCACTACAACAAGCGTTCCACCATCACCTCCAGGGAGATCCAGACCGCAGTGCGCCTGCTGCTCCCCGGAGAGCTGGCCAAGCACGCAGTGTCCGAGGGCACCAAGGCCGTGACCAAGTACACCAGCTCCAAGTAAACAGCCCATTTGGAGTGCTGTAGTAACCCAAAGGCTCTTTTAAGAGCCACCCAACCTGTCAGTGAAAAAAGCAAATCCATATATGTGTGTGTGTGTGTGGAGGACATGTCAAAAAGGGGGGAGAGGGAATAAATGATGCTGACATGAACAGGGTAGGAATGTGTGCATGGCAGTATAACACAGTGAGTGGGATTCCACTCGTGCTCCGATGACTGGAGCCTGTGTAACAGTATAACTTTAGGCCGAACCAGGGACCCTCTGCACACATCATCAACAACAGTCTCAGAGCAAGTGACGTCACCGATTGAAACTAGCCGTTTCACATCCCTTACACACACCTGTACAAGAGGGAGGAGGAGAGAGAAGAAGAGGCTCCAAATCTCTCTCTCTAGGCCTATATCAGGGCGGACAAGCACATGGGGCGCCAGCCTCCATAGCGCCGGCCGCACAGCCAGACACCAAGACCCACAGACACAAAGACCGGCACGAGTGAGTCACGCTGCGGAGTCAAGCGAGGAAGGACTGCGAGAAGGCCACAAGCCTATCTCTCTCTCTCTCTCTCTCTCTCTCTCTCTGACACGCTTTTGAAAGAGACACACAGACAGAGAGAGAGACTACCTAGCACAAGAAAACACACAGGCTCCAAATCCAACTAATAAACTCATACTAATAAAACATCACACACACACACACAAAGTGCAAGTAAGCATGTCGTTGGACAGTGTATTATTTCTCGTTTGCCTCCTGGACACATGACGAATACAACGTGAAACTAGTCTCAGCCAGGCCTCACAAGTGCATGTGTTTTAAGGTCCCCAAAAGAGCTCTCCTTTAAAACACCAAGGAGCACATCAGGGGACGCCAAACCATTTGATTCCCTTGCCAGACATCTCGGCTCACTCCACAATCAATGGTGCTCGCAATCGGATGCACTTTTAGGCCATTTAGGAGACAAATAGCACAGGAAAAGCAGTGCGCACCGCTCCACCCGACAGTCGAACGGTGAGGTTTTGAGCGAGTCGCAGCAAAATGCACGGGGCTTCTGCAGCCCACATGACTTTATTCTGAACGGACACAAGTCTGCTCGCTGGGCCGTTCGCTTTTGGGCCAAAAACGCGGCTCCGTCGGTGACTTTTGGCCCGATATTGGCGACCAGAAAACACAAGTGAAAGAGCATTTGGCCAGCCCGGAGAAGCCGAGCTGGGTGGCTTGAGTCTACATGGTTCTCATGTCGCGTTTAAGGCCAGCCCCCTGCACGGTGTGGAGCTTCAATAGCGCAGAGCAGCGTCTACAGCAAAGTACTCCTCCTCACAGACTACCGTAGTGTTGTAAGTGTGTGTGTTTACCGGACCGAACGACAGACATGGCAGAAGTCGCACCAGCACCCGCCGCCGCCGCGCCGGCCAAGGCACCCAAGAAGAAGGCAGCAGCCAAGCCCAAGAAAGCGGGACCCAGCGTAGGCGAGCTCATCGTCAAGGCGGTGTCCGCCTCCAAGGAGAGGAGCGGCGTGTCCCTGGCCGCGCTCAAGAAGTCTCTGGCGGCAGGCGGCTACGACGTGGAGAAGAACAACTCCCGTGTCAAGATCGCCGTCAAGAGCCTCGTCACCAAGGGCACCCTGGTCCAGACTAAGGGCACCGGTGCTTCCGGCTCCTTCAAGCTCAACAAGAAGGCCGTCGAGGCAAAGAAGCCCGCCAAGAAAGCCGCAGCCCCCAAAGCTAAGAAGGTGGCCGCCAAGAAGCCCGCCGCCGCCAAGAAGCCCAAGAAGGTAGCAGCCAAGAAGGCCGTGGCCGCAAAGAAGTCCCCCAAGAAGGCCAAGAAGCCCGCTACACCCAAAAAGGCCGCCAAGAGCCCAAAGAAGGTGAAGAAGCCCGCCGCAGCGGCCAAGAAAGCGGCCAAGAGCCCCAAGAAGGCTACCAAGGCAGCGAAGCCCAAAGCCGCCAAGCCCAAGGCGGCCAAGGCCAAGAAGGCAGCCCCCAAGAAGAAGTAAACCTATTACAAACAGTGTTCTTTCTACTCGACACATGTTGTTACCACAAAAGGCTCTTTTAAGAGCCACCCACCTCTTTCCATAAAAGCGCATGTCATTCCATTCCACCTACCTACCCGTGGTGCAAAAGAAATGAAATGAATGACTTTTACGCACCACATTTTGGAGTGGCTAAATGGCTTTACATTTGTCACTCAAGAGTGCAGCACCCTCACCAGTCAACATTGTTGTGATGTGTTAGAATTGGCATGTCACATTGATCCTGATAATAATAAGCATACATACTATAGTGGGTTGGACAGCAGCCATTTGTATTATGAGCCACTCTCGAATTGATTGATACATGTTTCAGTGATTTGAGTTGTCACTTTGGCGCTCCCGCCAACGTGAAAAAGTAACAAAAGTCGGAGGGAAACAGAGTAGCCTAGCCCTCGTCACTCTGCTGCCTGCCTGCCTGCGGGCGGGTGGGTGGGGGCGGGCTTAGGGCTGACTGCCTGTCTGTCTGTCCCTCCCTCACTCCAATTGGATAAGGCCACACCGGTCCGGTGGCCAATCGATGGCTTTTGTGGCGAGGTATAAGTAAGACTCTCGAGGTGGCCAGCGGCTCATTCAGACTTTCTGTGACATACTGAAGCTACCAATATGAGCGGAAGAGGCAAAACCGGAGGCAAGGCCAGGGCGAAGGCAAAGACACGTTCATCCCGTGCCGGGCTCCAGTTCCCCGTGGGCCGTGTGCACAGGCTGCTGCGTAAAGGCAACTACGCCGAGCGTGTGGGCGCTGGCGCACCAGTGTACCTGGCCGCAGTGCTCGAGTACCTGACTGCTGAGATCCTGGAGTTGGCCGGAAACGCTGCCCGTGACAACAAGAAGACTCGTATCATCCCCCGTCACCTGCAGCTGGCAGTCCGTAACGACGAGGAGCTGAACAAACTGCTTGGCGGCGTGACCATCGCGCAGGGTGGTGTTCTGCCCAACATCCAGGCAGTGCTGCTCCCCAAGAAGACTGAGAAGGCCGTCAAAGCCAAGTAAAATCGCTGGTGCGGCTGCAACTTGACTACTCAACCCCCAAAGGCTCTTTTAAGAGCCAACCACCTAGCTCAACAAAAGCGCAAAGTGTCCTTTCTATGCCTGGCCAATTATTTGGCGTGTTAGATACACACACATATAGACGGCACCGTATCAAGTGCCCACATGAGGCCTAAATGAAGGATAACAACTAGTAGGCTAGAATGAGAGCATTATTGCGCGTCAAGTGTAACGTTGCTCGCGGCCCTAACAAAAGACCCAAGCGCGCCTCGGCGAGGGTGGGGGTTGCATTTTGGGGCGGCACGGAGAGGCCGAGCCTCCCGTCCAATGGGCGGCGGAGGAGGCCTCCGCAACGGGCCAATCAGGGCGGTGCGGAGATGGTGACCAATGAGCAGACGCCGCTGCCGGCTTTATAAACTTCACATAGGCATTTTGAGGCTATACTCCGACTGTGAAAGAAGGAAGCTAGCTAGCGCCATGGCCAGAACCAAGCAAACCGCTCGCAAATCCACCGGTGGCAAAGCACCCAGGAAGCAGCTCGCCACCAAGGCTGCGCGCAAGAGCGCCCCGGCCACCGGCGGCGTGAAGAAGCCTCACCGTTACAGGCCCGGCACCGTGGCTCTTAGAGAGATCCGTCGTTACCAGAAGTCCACTGAGCTGCTGATCCGCAAACTGCCTTTCCAGCGCCTGGTGCGAGAAATTGCCCAGGACTTTAAGACCGACCTGCGCTTCCAGAGTTCCGCAGTGATGGCCCTGCAGGAGGCAAGCGAGGCTTACCTGGTCGGCCTGTTCGAGGACACCAACCTGTGCGCCATCCACGCCAAGAGGGTGACCATCATGCCCAAGGACATCCAGCTGGCCCGTCGTATTCGCGGAGAGCGCGCATAAACGATGACCTGATCTCCAAAATCCCCCAAAGGCTCTTTTAAGAGCCACCTCCATATTTCAGTCAAAAAGGCACAATTGTTCCATTTGTACACGCCCCTTTCCCACCGTGTATGTTCCCTGTTCTCGAGTCACTACAGACCGTGGTTCGATTCCAGGCTGTATCACCACCGGCCGTGATTGTAAATAAGAGTTGGTTCTTAACTGACTTGAGTCGTTTCAATAACGCTCTCTTATATGTGATTAGATGTATGCCTAGAGTAGAAGAGGGGAAAAATACACTAGCAGTAATGAGTGATAGTAATGATATAGGGCAAAAAGTGTCAAAAATGGTCACTATGTAGCTAAGAACAACTGACTTTGAAAGTGCCGCTGATGAGATGGGAAAAGTTTACCGTGGAGCACGGAGGCCATCTAGTGGTTAAACGCTGGTACTGTCAGCGTGTGAGCACGTCATAGTGGCTCCCTATTGGTATTTGATCTTCAGGCCAGCGTTTCCCAAACTCGGTCCTCGGGTCCCCAAGTGGGGCACGTTGTGTTTTTTCGATTCCAATTGCTCTTGGAATGTAACATGCTAGAGTCTGTCTATTCCTTTGTGAAAATGGCCATTCAATGATTTCTGGCCCATGTGACATTCCTCGATGGCCCCAAAAATCCATGTTTTGATCCGATCATTACAACGTTAGCTGTGTGCACCCCATAATTCATGCGACTGACTAAGCTATTGAAAGTAAAATGATATATCTCTGTCCGGCGCAAGTGAAAGGTGGTCGAAAAAAAGTAGAGTAGAGTCGTGTGTCTTTGGCGTGATTTGAAGTCGACTTCTGATGTGGGATTTAGTTCATTTTTCCAAGAAGATTTGCTGAGGAATCGAAACCCCTTGACCAAATGATACGACAAAGTAAAGGCCCTAAATACAGGCTGCCAGTTAAATGCAGCAATGACACGGCTAAAGTGTGTCATCTCAGGACAAAAGAGCAGGAATTGTCTGCTGTTGCATCTTCACTCATGAGACATGTAATAGCGGAGCTCCGTGGTGCTGAAAAAGACAGCGCCCCTGGCCATTTGCCAAGGCCTATTTCCCGTTGGAGGGATTTTTGACATGCTATAGGCACAGTTCAGTACACCCCTCATCCTGTAATTGGTCCCAGAATCATCCACTTGATTCCCGACCACCAACCGATTGTCGGGGTGCATTGGTGTAAAATGTGGTCGTCGAGATCAAGTTCTATAGGCTACATGGGGTACTGGCATCTGTACCTTTTTTTTTTTTAGCTACCTACACCAGTAGGGGAGCTTACAGATAAAGAGTGCACTAGGCTAGAGAGAAAAGTACCATTCCGTTTTTCATAAAGTAGGTCAATGTAACTTACTCTCTTTTGATACTTGAGAAACATAGATTCACATGACGTCCAAATCTGCAAGAGACAAAAGCAGCAGAAAATCAGCAGGTGAAGAAAAGGGTTAAGTGAATATGATTTAAGAGCAGTCAAATGAAGTAATAGTGACATAGATTGTAAGAAATGAAATGTACCATGTGAACATTGCATTGTGGCTTTAGAAGAGCATGTATTTGTAGATGAATGACAGATTAGCTTTGGTGACAAAGTAACTGTATAATTTGAGGTACTCTACATGAGCATGTGTTTGCCTATTTGATGATCTGTTGTAGTTAATGTTTGATTTTGAGCACATACTTGTTGTGACAATTGCATCAGGTTGAGGGAGAAATGGTCTGTGTGGCCATTGTGAGTGGCACTTCTGATCCAGCAGGTGGTGTTAAGATCCCTCCCTATGTGGCTTTGAATGATGAGCCAGTGTTGGCAAAATGACTTGTGCTCCAGCGGGTGGCGGTGAAATGCCTCCCTATCTATATGACTTGCCCTATTCCTTTGACATTGTTCACTTGATTGGAGATGATTCCGGTCTTCTTCATGAGCACTCCTGCATGTCTTCCTTCCTGTCTTGCCATGTGGGTTCCACGGAGGTGTGTGTTTTTGTTAGATATCACTGGGCACATTCCTAACGTGGAGGTGGTTTGCATAGCTCATGTCATGTGGATATATAAAGTATTGTATTGTAAGGTATGTTAGTCTACGGACGGTCTGACATTGCTCGTCCATATATTGATGTATTCCAATTGCATTTGGGTGTATTGTGTGGAATGTTGGAACATGGTTAGATCTTACTGTGCTGTTGGAGCTAGTAACACAAGCATTTCCCGACATCTGCTAAACAGGTGTATGTATATCTCTCTAGTCACCCCCAAAACCAATTCTTTCTTTGGCCGCCTCTCCTTCCAGTTCTCTGCTGCCAATGACTGGAACGAACTACAAAAATCTCTGAAACTGGAAACACTTATCTCCCTCACTAGCTTTAAGCACCAACTGTCAGAGCAGCTCACAGATTACTGCACCTGTACATAGCCCACCTATAATTTAGGCCAAACAACTACCTCTTTCCCTACTGTATTTAATGAATGTATTTATTTTGCTCCTTTGCACCCCATTATTTTTATTTCTACTTTGCACATGTCTTCCATTGCAAATGTACCATTCCAGTGTTTTACTTGCTATATTGTATTTACTTTGCCACCATGGGCTTTTTTTGCCTTTACCTCCCTTATCTCACCTCATTTGCTCACATCGTATATAGACTTGTTTATACTGTATTATTGACTGTATGTTTGTTTTACTCCATGTGTAAGTCTGTGTCGTTGTATGTGTCGAACTGCTTTGCTTAATCTTGGCCAGGTCGCAATTGTAAATGAGAACTTGTTCTCAACTTGCCTACCTGGTGAAATAAATAAAAATAAAAATTTAAAAAAATGTGTCTATTTGATTAGGATTAGGACTTTTCCTCTATGTGTCGCACTTCCATTTCCACTTTATGTCCCCGTTAGGGAGCTGTCATTTATGCTGCAGGCTAATTACTACCAATGTCATTGTGGTCCAAGTTCAACTCCTAGCCTATAGGGTGTGGTAACAGGCCCTCTGTTATTTGTTGTTGTACTCTGCATGTGAAGTATCTGCACTGTAGCCTATAGAGGAACTAAGCCCTTGATAATAGGGGAACGCAAGCTGTTGAACACAAACTCCCAGTCCTATGATGTTGCTCTGTGAAGGAGGTTAGCTTTTCAGCATTCAATTCCTGGCAGCCTTCTTCGCCCTGGTTGATTTGTGAATGTGAGTGATTCGAGAATGTTTGGCTTGGGTATCCAAGGTGTTTGAGATTGTTGAGGACCAGTGTTCCGAGGGGCTGACTGTGACATCATAAAGCGGAATGTAGTTAGCGTGCTGTTTGAGGGATTCCAATTCAGTCCGTTGCGGCCTTCCAGGCAGTGCAGTTGTGCTTCAAGTGTGCTCTCTGTGTGATGACTTGTTGTGCCTACACGGAGTACAGCTACGAACGGACGTGACATTTGGGGTAAGCCTAAGCCTTTTCGTAACCTTAACCTATTTCTTCTAACTTGCTATGACAAAGTGCTTTGATGACACTAGCTGCATCCCAGCTAGTTGAACGCTTGTCAGTCATTCTCCTAAAAGGCAACCTCTGTTGCTCGATGTACTAAACCGAGGGCCGGCAGCCACTAAGTGCACGTAAGAGACAATTATGGCAACAATAAGTTGTAAGATGATACCTAGTCACATCTGAGATGTGAATCAACTGCACCGATTGGTCAATCGCCAGTATGTGCCCTTGGGCCTCATTTGTCCCCTTTGAAATGACCTGTTGAGATCATTCAATGCAACAGCTGAGGCTCTCTGGCCTATAAAGGATCCACCTCATACCACTATTTCCGTAATATAAGGCTATGTTATTGTTTTTTGAAAAAAGTACCATACAATATTTGCACATCCCTATCACCTCTGTACGCATAGGAAAATGATCCCTTTATTGTGTGTGTGTTGGGTGGGTGTCTGAGGAATGTTTTACTGCGTTTCAGCTTGCAGAGGTATCACCACCCTTCCCATGGCCACCTGGATCCTGTCTAGGGAAGAAAAAGAAGAATGACGTTATTACATGGCCTTCAAGAGCTACATGACTGCTGAGGTGACATTACGGACCCCTTATAGGGTTTGTGGCATTCCTTGTGTATTTGTTTCCCGTATGTTGCACTTTGTTTCTCCTTTGTACTTGTGACACTATTTGAGGTTTTAACGCCTATCTCTATTAGGTGTGACTGGCAACTGCAGTGGGTTGAATCCTACTAGTTCAGTGTTTCCCAACTCCAGGCAGGGGTAGAGTAGCCATTTTTTGTGGTAGCCCTGGAGAGGCACAGCTGATTGAAAGAGTTGAATCAGGTGCAACAACAACAACAAGTAGAACAACACCAATCAATGTGAAGAGTGGGACATCACAGTTGGGCCTTGTGTTCAACATAGCTCAGTATTTGAGTGTGTTTCCCGCGCATGTAAGTAAGTAGCTTTGATTTCTTCTTCCTCCATTGTTCCCTAGAACGAACGCCCTGCCCTCCCCTTTGCAGCAGAGGCCAGGCAAAAGCGCGCGCTTTCTGTGCCACTGGCTTCAATCAGGTCCACCAAACGCAGATAATAAGAGCACCCGAGCACCGAAAATTACGTCATTAATTCACTTGAACTCAGCTAGCGAACACACGATGTCTGGAAGAGGTAAAGGCGGCAAGGGACTCGGAAAAGGAGGCGCTAAGCGTCACCGTAAGGTTCTCCGCGATAACATCCAGGGAATCACCAAGCCCGCCATTCGCCGTCTGGCTCGCCGTGGCGGCGTGAAGCGTATCTCCGGGCTGATCTACGAGGAGACCCGCGGTGTCCTGAAGGTGTTCCTTGAGAACGTGATCCGTGACGCCGTCACCTACACCGAGCACGCCAAGAGGAAGACCGTTACGGCCATGGACGTGGTCTACGCTCTGAAACGCCAGGGACGCACCCTGTACGGTTTCGGCGGTTAAACGCACTCTTCTCGGAACGTCAACATCCCGACTTGAACCCAAAGGCTCTTTTAAGAGCCACCCACATCCGCTTCAAAAGGGTCAAATCCATTATCGTAGGAAACCATGAGCCACTCTTGAGTGGACAGGGAGGGAGTATTCGTGACAGGAGGCTATGTTCAGTGCAGGCTTTGCCTACAGTCGTATTAAACCATGAGCCACTCTTGAGTGGACAGGGAGGGAGTGTTCATGACAGGAGGGAGGCTATGTTCAGTGCAGGCTTTGCGTACAGTCGTATTACGAGACACCCGAAATAAAGGCACCACGGCTGGGAAATCCCCACCAAGTACCAAAAAGGGGAGCCTTATTTTTGGCCATTGTAGGACTTTTTTGGAAACACACCATTCCCCACCAGTGACAGAGCATAGGCTATGGTCTTTGTTAGGGAAGCAAGCCTCTGAGTGGAAGGCTCTTATGCGCGCTCAGCTCCACTGGGCAAATGGCAGGGGCGCCTATGAGAAAGCAGGGGTGTGTCCACGGCCGGCGAATTAGCTTAGCTTCGTCTTCATAAGAGGGAAAGGGCTCTCCACCCCCTCATTCGTTTGTGAGAAGCAGCGAGACATCAGCATCATGCCCGAGCCAGCAAAGTCCGCGCCCAAGAAGGGCTCCAAGAAAGCCGTCACCAAGACCGCAGGGAAAGGCGGCAAGAAACGCCGAAAGTCGAGGAAGGAGAGCTACGCCATTTACGTGTACAAAGTCCTGAAGCAGGTCCACCCCGATACCGGCATCTCCTCCAAGGCCATGGGAATCATGAACTCGTTCGTGAACGACATCTTCGAGCGTATCGCCGGAGAGTCGTCTCGCCTGGCCCACTACAACAAGCGTTCCACCATCACCTCCAGGGAGATCCAGACCGCAGTGCGCCTGCTGCTCCCCGGAGAGCTGGCCAAGCACGCAGTGTCCGAGGGCACCAAGGCCGTGACCAAGTACACCAGCTCCAAGTAAACAGCCCATTTGGAGTGCTGTAGTAACCCAAAGGCTCTTTTAAGAGCCACCCAACCTGTCAGTGAAAAAAGCAAATCCATATATGTGTGTGTGTGTGGAGGACATGTCAAAAAGGGGGGAGAGGAATAAATGATGCTGACATGAACAGGGTAGGAATGTGTGCATGGCAGTATAACACAGTGAGTGGGATTCCACTCGTGCTCCGATGACTGGAGCCTGTGTAACAGTATAACTTTAGGCCGAACCAGGGACCCTCTGCACACATCATCAACAACAGTCTCAGAGCAAGTGACGTCACCGATTGAAACTAGCCGTTTCACATCCCTTACACACACCTGTACAAGAGGGAGGAGGAGAGAGAAGAAGAGGCTCCAAATCTCTCTCTCTAGGCCTATATCAGGGCGGACAAGCACATGGGGCGCCAGCCTCCATAGCGCCGGCCGCACAGCCAGACACCAAGACCCACAGACACAAAGACCGGCACGAGTGAGTCACGCTGCGGAGTCAAGCGAGGAAGGACTGCGAGAAGGCCACAAGCCTATCTCTCTCTCTCTCTCTCTCTCTCTCTCTGACACGCTTTTGAAAGAGACACACAGACAGAGAGAGAGACTACCTAGCACAAGAAAACACACAGGCTCCAAATCCAACTAATAAACTCATACTAATAAAACATCACACACACACACACAAAGTGCAAGTAAGCATGTCGTTGGACAGTGTATTATTTCTCGTTTGCCTCCTGGACACATGACGAATACAACGTGAAACTAGTCTCAGCCAGGCCTCACAAGTGCATGTGTTTTAAGGTCCCCAAAAGAGCTCTCCTTTAAAACACCAAGGAGCACATCAGGGGACGCCAAACCATTTGATTCCCTTGCCAGACATCTCGGCTCACTCCACAATCAATGGTGCTCGCAATCGGATGCACTTTTAGGCCATTTAGGAGACAAATAGCACAGGAAAAGCAGTGCGCACCGCTCCACCCGACAGTCGAACGGTGAGGTTTGAGCGAGTCGCAGCAAAATGCACGGGGCTTCTGCAGCCCACATGACTTTATTCTGAACGGACACAAGTCTGCTCGCTGGGCCGTTCGCTTTTGGGCCAAAAACGCGGCTCCGTCGGTGACTTTTGGCCCGATATTGGCGACCAGAAAACACAAGTGAAAGAGCATTTGGCCAGCCCGGAGAAGCCGAGCTGGGTGGCTTGAGTCTACATGGTTCTCATGTCGCGTTTAAGGCCAGCCCCCTGCACGGTGTGGAGCTTCAATAGCGCAGAGCAGCGTCTACAGCAAAGTACTCCTCCTCACAGACTACCGTAGTGTTGTAAGTGTGTGTGTTTACCGGACCGAACGACAGACATGGCAGAAGTCGCACCAGCACCCGCCGCCGCCGCGCCGGCCAAGGCACCCAAGAAGAAGGCAGCAGCCAAGCCCAAGAAAGCGGGACCCAGCGTAGGCGAGCTCATCGTCAAGGCGGTGTCCGCCTCCAAGGAGAGGAGCGGCGTGTCCCTGGCCGCGCTCAAGAAGTCTCTGGCGGCAGGCGGCTACGACGTGGAGAAGAACAACTCCCGTGTCAAGATCGCCGTCAAGAGCCTCGTCACCAAGGGCACCCTGGTCCAGACTAAGGGCACCGGTGCTTCCGGCTCCTTCAAGCTCAACAAGAAGGCCGTCGAGGCAAAGAAGCCCGCCAAGAAAGCCGCAGCCCCCAAAGCTAAGAAGGTGGCCGCCAAGAAGCCCGCCGCCGCCAAGAAGCCCAAGAAGGTAGCAGCCAAGAAGGCCGTGGCCGCAAAGAAGTCCCCCAAGAAGGCCAAGAAGCCCGCTACACCCAAAAAGGCCGCCAAGAGCCCAAAGAAGGTGAAGAAGCCCGCCGCAGCGGCCAAGAAAGCGGCCAAGAGCCCCAAGAAGGCTACCAAGGCAGCGAAGCCCAAAGCCGCCAAGCCCAAGGCGGCCAAGGCCAAGAAGGCAGCCCCCAAGAAGAAGTAAACCTATTACAAACAGTGTTCTTTCTACTCGACACATGTTGTTACCACAAAAGGCTCTTTTAAGAGCCACCCACCTCTTTCCATAAAAGCGCATGTCATTCCATTCCACCTACCTACCCGTGGTGCAAAAGAAATGAAATGAATGACTTTTACGCACCACATTTTGAGTGGCTAAATGGCTTTACATTTGTCACTCAAGAGTGCAGCACCCTCACCAGTCAACATTGTTGTGATGTGTTAGAATTGGCATGTCACATTGATCCTGATAATAATAAGCATACATATATAGTGGGTTGGACAGCAGCCATTTGTATTATGAGCCACTCTCGAATTGATTGATACATGTTTCAGTGATTTGAGTTGTCACTTTGGCGCTCCCGCCAACGTGAAAAAGTAACAAAAGTCGGAGGGAAACAGAGTAGCCTAGCCCTCGTCACTCTGCTGCCTGCCTGCCTGCGGGCGGGTGGGTGGGGGCGGGCTTAGGGCTGACTGCCTGTCTGTCTGTCCCTCCCTCACTCCAATTGGATAAGGCCACACCGGTCCGGTGGCCAATCGATGGCTTTTGTGGCGAGGTATAAGTAAGACTCTCGAGGTGGCCAGCGGCTCATTCAGACTTTCTGTGACATACTGAAGCTACCAATATGAGCGGAAGAGGCAAAACCGGAGGCAAGGCCAGGGCGAAGGCAAAGACACGTTCATCCCGTGCCGGGCTCCAGTTCCCCGTGGGCCGTGTGCACAGGCTGCTGCGTAAAGGCAACTACGCCGAGCGTGTGGGCGCTGGCGCACCAGTGTACCTGGCCGCAGTGCTCGAGTACCTGACTGCTGAGATCCTGGAGTTGGCCGGAAACGCTGCCCGTGACAACAAGAAGACTCGTATCATCCCCCGTCACCTGCAGCTGGCAGTCCGTAACGACGAGGAGCTGAACAAACTGCTTGGCGGCGTGACCATCGCGCAGGGTGTGTTCTGCCCAACATCCAGGCAGTGCTGCTCCCCAAGAAGACTGAGAAGGCCGTCAAAGCCAAGTAAAATCGCTGGTGCGGCTGCAACTTGACTACTCAACCCCCAAAGGCTCTTTTAAGAGCCAACCACCTAGCTCAACAAAAGCGCAAAGTGTCCTTTCTATGCCTGGCCAATTATTTGGCGTGTTAGATACACACACATATAGACGGCACCGTATCAAGTGCCCACATGAGGCCTAAATGAAGGATAACAACTAGTAGGCTAGAATGAGAGCATTATTGCGCGTCAAGTGTAACGTTGCTCGCGGCCCTAACAAAAGACCCAAGCGCGCCTCGGCGAGGGTGGGGGTTGCATTTTGGGGCGGCACGGAGAGGCCGAGCCTCCCGTCCAATGGGCGGCGGAGGAGGCCTCCGCAACGGGCCAATCAGGGCGGTGCGGAGATGGTGACCAATGAGCAGACGCCGCTGCCGGCTTTATAAACTTCACATAGGCATTTTGAGGCTATACTCCGACTGTGAAAGAAGGAAGCTAGCTAGCGCCATGGCCAGAACCAAGCAAACCGCTCGCAAATCCACCGGTGGCAAAGCACCCAGGAAGCAGCTCGCCACCAAGGCTGCGCGCAAGAGCGCCCCGGCCACCGGCGGCGTGAAGAAGCCTCACCGTTACAGGCCCGGCACCGTGGCTCTTAGAGAGATCCGTCGTTACCAGAAGTCCACTGAGCTGCTGATCCGCAAACTGCCTTTCCAGCGCCTGGTGCGAGAAATTGCCCAGGACTTTAAGACCGACCTGCGCTTCCAGAGTTCCGCAGTGATGGCCCTGCAGGAGGCAAGCGAGGCTTACCTGGTCGGCCTGTTCGAGGACACCAACCTGTGCGCCATCCACGCCAAGAGGGTGACCATCATGCCCAAGGACATCCAGCTGGCCCGTCGTATTCGCGGAGAGCGCGCATAAACGATGACCTGATCTCCAAAATCCCCCAAAGGCTCTTTTAAGAGCCACCTCCATATTTCAGTCAAAAAGGCACAATTGTTCCATTTGTACACGCCCCTTTCCCACCGTGTATGTTCCCTGTTCTCGAGTCACTACAGACCGTGGTTCGATTCCAGGCTGTATCACCACCGGCCGTGATTGTAAATAAGAGTTGGTTCTTAACTGACTTGAGTCGTTTCAATAACGCTCTCTTATATGTGATTAGATGTATGCCTAGAGTAGAAGAGGGGAAAAATACACTAGCAGTAATGAGTGATAGTAATGATATAGGGCAAAAAGTGTCAAAAATGGTCACTATGTAGCTAAGAACAACTGACTTTGAAAGTGCCGCTGATGAGATGGGAAAAGTTTACCGTGGAGCACGGAGGCCATCTAGTGGTTAAACGCTGGTACTGTCAGCGTGTGAGCACGTCATAGTGGCTCCCTATTGGTATTTGATCTTCAGGCCAGCGTTTCCCAAACTCGGTCCTCGGGTCCCCAAGTGGGGCACGTTGTGTTTTTTCGATTCCAATTGCTCTTGGAATGTAACATGCTAGAGTCTGTCTATTCCTTTGTGAAAATGGCCATTCAATGATTTCTGGCCCATGTGACATTCCTCGATGGCCCCAAAATCCATGTTTTGATCCGATCATTACAACGTTAGCTGTGTGCACCCCATAATTCATGCGACTGACTAAGCTATTGAAAGTAAAATGATATATCTCTGTCCGGCGCAAGTGAAAGGTGGTCGAAAAAAAGTAGAGTAGAGTCGTGTGTCTTTGGCGTGATTTGAAGTCGACTTCTGATGTGGGATTTAGTTCATTTTTCCAAGAAGATTTGCTGAGGAATCGAAACCCCTTGACCAAATGATACGACAAAGTAAAGGCCCTAAATACAGGCTGCCAGTTAAATGCAGCAATGACACGGCTAAAGTGTGTCATCTCAGGACAAAAGAGCAGGAATTGTCTGCTGTTGCATCTTCACTCATGAGACATGTAATAGCGGAGCTCCGTGGTGCTGAAAAAGACAGCGCCCCTGGCCATTTGCCAAGGCCTATTCCCGTTGGAGGGATTTTTGACATGCTATAGGCACAGTTCAGTACACCCTCATCCTGTAATTGGTCCCAGAATCATCCACTTGATTCCCGACCACCAACCGATTGTCGGGGTGCATTGGTGTAAAATGTGGTCGTCGAGATCAAGTTCTATAGGCTACATGGGGTACTGGCATCTGTACCTTTTTTTTTTTTTAGCTACCTACACCAGTAGGGGAGCTTACAGATAAAGAGTGCACTAGGCTAGAGAGAAAAGTACCATTCCGTTTTTCATAAAGTAGGTCAATGTAACTTACTCTCTTTTGATACTTGAGAAACATAGATTCACATGACGTCCAAATCTGCAAGAGACAAAAGCAGCAGAAAATCAGCAGGTGAAGAAAAGGGTTAAGTGAATATGATTTAAGAGCAGTCAAATGAAGTAATAGTGACATAGATTGTAAGAAATGAATGTACCATGTGAACATTGCATGTGGCTTTAGAAGAGCATGTATTTGTAGATGAATGACAGATTAGCTTTGGTGACAAAGTAACTGTATAATTTGAGGTACTCTACATGAGCATGTGTTTGCCTATTTGATGATCTGTTGTAGTTAATGTTTGATTTTGAGCACATACTTGTTGTGACAATTGCATCAGGTTGAGGGAGAAATGGTCTGTGTGGCCATTGTGAGTGGCACTTCTGATCCAGCAGGTGGTGTTAAGATCCCTCCCTATGTGGCTTTGAATGATGAGCCAGTGTTGGCAAAATGACTTGTGCTCCAGCGGGTGGCGGTGAAATGCCTCCCTATCTATATGACTTGCCCTATTCCTTTGACATTGTTCACTTGATTGGAGATGATTCCGGTCTTCTTCATGAGCACTCCTGCATGTCTTCCTTCCTGTCTTGCCATGTGGGTTCCACGGAGGTGTGTGTTTTGTTAGATATCACTGGGCACATTCCTAACGTGGAGGTGGTTTGCATAGCTCATGTCATGTGGATATATAAGTATTGTATTGTAAGGTATGTTAGTCTACGGACGGTCTGACATTGCTCGTCCATATATTGATGTATTCCAATGCATTTGGGTGTATTGTGTGGAATGTTGGAACATGGTTAGATCTTACTGTGCTGTTGGAGCTAGTAACACAAGCATTTCCCGACATCTGCTAAACAGGTGTATGTATATCTCTCTAGTCACCCCCAAAACCAATTCTTTCTTTGGCCGCCTCTCCTTCCAGTTCTCTGCTGCCAATGACTGGAACGAACTACAAAAATCTCTGAAACTGGAAACACTTATCTCCCTCACTAGCTTTAAGCACCAACTGTCAGAGCAGCTCACAGATTACTGCACCTGTACATAGCCCACCTATAATTTAGGCCAAACAACTACCTCTTTCCCTACTGTATTTAATGAATGTATTTATTTTGCTCCTTTGCACCCCATTATTTTTATTTCTACTTTGCACATGTCTTCCATTGCAAATGTACCATTCCAGTGTTTTACTTGCTATATTGTATTTACTTTGCCACCATGGGCTTTTTTTGCCTTTACCTCCCTTATCTCACCTCATTTGCTCACATCGTATATAGACTTGTTTATACTGTATTATTGACTGTATGTTTGTTTTACTCCATGTGTAAGTCTGTGTCGTTGTATGTGTCGAACTGCTTTGCTTAATCTGGCCAGGTCGCAATTGTAAATGAGAACTTGTTCTCAACTTGCCTACCTGGTGAAATAAATAAAAATAAAAATTTAAAAAATGTGTCTATTTGATTAGGATTAGGACTTTTCCTCTATGTGTCGCACTTCCATTTCCACTTTATGTCCCCGTTAGGGAGCTGTCATTTATGCTGCAGGCTAATTACTACCAATGTCATTGTGGTCCAAGTTCAACTCCTAGCCTATAGGGGTGTGGTAACAGGCCCTCTGTTATTTGTTGTTGTACTCTGCATGTGAAGTATCTGCACTGTAGCCTATAGAGGAACTAAGCCCTTGATAATAGGGAACGCAAGCTGTTGAACACAAACTCCCAGTCCTATGATGTTGCTCTGTGAAGGAGGTTAGCTTTTCAGCATTCAATTCCTGGCAGCCTTCTTCGCCCTGGTTGATTTGTGAATGTGAGTGATTCGAGAATGTTTGGCTTGGGTATCCAAGGTGTTTGAGATTGTTGAGGACCAGTGTTCCGAGGGGCTGACTGTGACATCATAAAGCGGAATGTAGTTAGCGTGCTGTTTGAGGGATTCCAATTCAGTCCGTTGCGGCCTTCCAGGCAGTGCAGTTGTGCTTCAAGTGTGCTCTCTGTGTGATGACTTGTTGTGCCTACACGGAGTACAGCTACGAACGGACGTGACATTTGGGGTAAGCCTAAGCCTTTTCGTAACCTTAACCTATTTCTTCTAACTTGCTATGACAAAGTGCTTTGATGACACTAGCTGCATCCCAGCTAGTTGAACGCTTGTCAGTCATTCTCCTAAAAGGCAACCTCTGTTGCTCGATGTACTAAACCGAGGGCCGGCAGCCACTAAGTGCACGTAAGAGACAATTATGGCAACAATAAGTTGTAAGATGATACCTAGTCACATCTGAGATGTGAATCAACTGCACCGATTGGTCAATCGCCAGTATGTGCCCTTGGGCCTCATTTGTCCCCTTTGAAATGACCTGTTGAGATATCAATGCAACAGCTGAGGCTCTCTGGCCTATAAAGGATCCACCTCATACCACTATTTCCGTAATATAGGCTATGTTATTGTTTTTTGAAAAAAGTACCATACAATATTTGCACATCCTATCACCTCTGTACGCATAGGAAAATGATCCCTTTATTGTGTGTGTGTTGGGTGGGTGTCTGAGGAATGTTTTACTGCGTTTCAGCTTGCAGAGGTATCACCACCCTTCCCATGGCCACCTGGATCCTGTCTAGGGAGAAAAAAGAAGAATGACGTTATTACATGGCCTTCAAGAGCTACATGACTGCTGAGGTGACATTACGGACCCCTTATAGGGTTTGTGGCATTCCTTGTGTATTTGTTTCCCGTATGTTGCACTGTTTCTCCTTTGTACTTGTGACACTATTTGAGTTTTTAACGCCTATCTCTATTAGGTGTGACTGGCAACTGCAGTGGGTTGAATCCTACTAGTTCAGTGTTTCCCAACTCCAGGCAGGGGTAGAGTAGCCATTTTTGTGGTAGCCCTGGAGAGGCACAGCTGATTGAAAGAGTTGAATCAGGTGCAACAACAACAACAAGTAGAACAACACCAATCAATGTGAAGAGTGGGACATCACAGTTGGGCCTTGTGTTCAACATAGCTCAGTATTTGAGTGTGTTCCCGCGCATGTAAGTAAGTAGCTTTGATTTCTTCTTCCTCCATTGTTCCCTAGAACGAACGCCCTGCCCTCCCCTTTGCAGCAGAGGCCAGGCAAAAGCGCGCGCTTTCTGTGCCACTGGCTTCAATCAGGTCCACCAAACGCAGATAATAAGAGCACCCGAGCACCGAAAATTACGTCATTAATTCACTTGAACTCAGCTAGCGAACACACGATGTCTGGAAGAGGTAAAGGCGGCAAGGGACTCGGAAAAGGAGGCGCTAAGCGTCACCGTAAGGTTCTCCGCGATAACATCCAGGGAATCACCAAGCCCGCCATTCGCCGTCTGGCTCGCCGTGGCGGCGTGAAGCGTATCTCCGGGCTGATCTACGAGGAGACCCGCGGTGTCCTGAAGGTGTTCCTTGAGAACGTGATCCGTGACGCCGTCACCTACACCGAGCACGCCAAGAGGAAGACCGTTACGGCCATGGACGTGGTCTACGCTCTGAAACGCCAGGGACGCACCCTGTACGGTTTCGGCGGTTAAACGCACTCTTCTCGGAACGTCAACATCCCGACTTGAACCCAAAGGCTCTTTTAAGAGCCACCCACATCCGCTTCAAAAGGGTCAAATCCATTATCGTAGGAAACCATGAGCCACTCTTGAGTGGACAGGGAGGGAGTATTCGTGACAGGAGGCTATGTTCAGTGCAGGCTTTGCCTACAGTCGTATTAAACCATGAGCCACTCTTGAGTGGACAGGGAGGGAGTGTTCATGACAGGAGGGAGGCTATGTTCAGTGCAGGCTTTGCGTACAGTCGTATTACGAGACACCCGAAATAAAGGCACCACGGCTGGGAAATCCCCACCAAGTACCAAAAAGGGGAGCCTTTTTTTGGCCATTGTAGGACTTTTTTGGAAACACACCATTCCCCACCAGTGACAGAGCATAGGCTATGGTCTTTGTTAGGGAAGCAAGCCCTCTGAGTGGAAGGCTCTTATGCGCGCTCAGCTCCACTGGGCAAATGGCAGGGGCGCCTATGAGAAAGCAGGGGTGTGTCCACGGCGGCGAATTAGCTTAGCTTCGTCTTCATAAGAGGGAAAGGGCTCTCCACCCCTCATTCGTTTGTGAGAAGCAGCGAGACATCAGCATCATGCCCGAGCCAGCAAAGTCCGCGCCCAAGAAGGGCTCCAAGAAAGCCGTCACCAAGACCGCAGGGAAAGGCGGCAAGAAACGCCGAAAGTCGAGGAAGGAGAGCTACGCCATTTACGTGTACAAAGTCCTGAAGCAGGTCCACCCCGATACCGGCATCTCCTCCAAGGCCATGGGAATCATGAACTCGTTCGTGAACGACATCTTCGAGCGTATCGCCGGAGAGTCGTCTCGCCTGGCCACTACAACAAGCGTTCCACCATCACCTCCAGGGAGATCCAGACCGCAGTGCGCCTGCTGCTCCCCGGAGAGCTGGCCAAGCACGCAGTGTCCGAGGGCACCAAGGCCGTGACCAAGTACACCAGCTCCAAGTAAACAGCCCATTTGGAGTGCTGTAGTAACCCAAAGGCTCTTTTAAGAGCCACCCAACCTGTCAGTGAAAAAAGCAAATCCATATATGTGTGTGTGTGTGTGGAGGACATGTCAAAAAGGGGGGAGAGGGAATAAATGATGCTGACATGAACAGGGTAGGAATGTGTGCATGGCAGTATAACACAGTGAGTGGGATTCCACTCGTGCTCCGATGACTGGAGCCTGTGTAACAGTATAACTTTAGGCCGAACCAGGGACCCTCTGCACACATCATCAACAACAGTCTCAGAGCAAGTGACGTCACCGATTGAAACTAGCCGTTTCACATCCCTTACACACACCTGTACAAGAGGGAGGAGGAGAGAGAAGAAGAGGCTCCAAATCTCTCTCTCTAGGCCTATATCAGGGCGGACAAGCACATGGGGCGCCAGCCTCCATAGCGCCGGCCGCACAGCCAGCCAGACACCAAGACCCACAGACACAAAGACCGGCACGAGTGAGTCACGCTGCGGAGTCAAGCGAGGAAGGACTGCGAGAAGGCCACAAGCCTATCTCTCTCTCTCTCTCTCTCTCTCTCTCTCTGACACGCTTTTGAAAGAGACACACAGACAGAGAGAGAGGACTACCTAGCACAAGAAAACACACAGGCTCCAAATCCAACTAATAAACTCATACTAATAAAACATCACACACACACACACAAAGTGCAAGTAAGCATGTCGTTGGACAGTGTATTATTTCTCGTTTGCCTCCTGGACACATGACGAATACAACGTGAAACTAGTCTCAGCCAGGCCTCACAAGTGCATGTGTTTTAAGGTCCCCAAAAGAGCTCTCCTTTAAAACACCAAGGAGCACATCAGGGGACGCCAAACCATTTGATTCCCTTGCCAGACATCTCGGCTCACTCCACAATCAATGGTGCTCGCAATCGGATGCACTTTAGGCCATTTAGGAGACAAATAGCACAGGAAAAGCAGTGCGCACCGCTCCACCCGACAGTCGAACGGTGAGGTTTTGAGCGAGTCGCAGCAAAATGCACGGGGCTTCTGCAGCCACATGACTTTATTCTGAACGGACACAAGTCTGCTCGCTGGGCCGTTCGCTTTTTGGGCCAAAAACGCGGCTCCGTCGGTGACTTTTGGCCGATATTGGCGACCAGAAAACACAAGTGAAGAGGCATTTGGCCAGCCCGGAGAAGCCGAGCTGGGTGGCTTGAGTCTACATGGTTCTCATGTCGCGTTTAAGGCCAGCCCCCTGCACGGTGTGGAGCTTCAATAGCGCAGAGCAGCGTCTACAGCA